>NC_142601.1:74931608-74957493 GCF_041222555.1 Hakea prostrata | reverse complement strand
CTTCTCACCCATTGTGTCAGTAGAGAAGCTTCAAGTTCAACTTGACAGGTGTCTCTCTAGAGAAAGAGGTCCATTTGGAGATTGGCGGAGGACTTGAAATTCCTCACCCGCAGTCTCTTTCAGCCAAGGAAAAAGAAATGGAAATGGATGCTATGCGTGATAAAAGAACTAGAGAATTTACAAGGCATTGACTCTGACGGCGTTGAATTACAGCTGATTTCTTCCAACCTGATATAACCTAGATAACACAAGCCTCTACTATACATGCCTATTGTGACCCTAAAGTTGCGGGCTGAGTGGGGTCCCGGGATCTTGGATTAGCTGACGCCAACCTCTCAGAATGACTTAGGTTACATAGTTCTGCATGTTGTCGTCGGCGCGTAAGGAGCCATCATTAACTTATGTCGTCATTGGGACAAAGGGGCTTCGATTGGATACAACATCACATGGTCAAAGTTCTGTTACTATTTGCCGGAGGGCTGACAAGGCAACAAGATTATGGTTCGTGCCCAAACAGGGCCAGAAACGACCAAAGATCGGTTATGCATTGACATCCTGGAAAAGAGATACGGAGGAATCCATTAGCAGGAGACAAGTATATATCATCACCAGCTATGGCCGAGATCTGCATGCATGGTTCTACACTGAAAACAGAGGGAGCTTTCTATTTGTTAGTAGTTTGTTGAGCTTCAGACATTATATTATTGTTCCCTAGCAGGTAATGAATTTATATTCATCTTTCTCTCTGACCTCTTAATGAAATCTCAGTTCCTTTTGATGAGGTTCAGTTTTTTATCGATCAATAAAATTCAACTACTGGAAAACCTTGATTTAAGATGTATTGAGTATTTCTGTTGATGAACTTTTTTGGTATCATGTTGCAAAATTGCTTTCTTTTCCCTAAGAAGTTTCTCAAATAATAAGGAAAGGCGCGACTGCAAGACTGAAGCTTGCCATGAGGGATAACTCCTAGGGACACTCAAAACTACCCAGCACCCACTGCTGTTCTTTTGTCTGTGGAAATAGATTTTTCTCTCTGTTCCTTTTTCCATTGTTTGCGACTCCAATAAAGGAGTGGCAATCCCTTGCTCACATATAATACCTGGCCTGAGGGCCTTAGAGAACCATATAGAGAGGCCTAACATGAGTGGGGGCTTGTGACTCATTTGGACCCCATACTTAAGCTGCTTGTATAAGTTTACAAAGTGTATTACATTATATGACATATAAGTGTTATTTACTTGAATGTAACACCACATCATATAAATTTACCAAAATATAAATCATTATCTGGATATTCAATAATATACCTTGCACCTTAGTGATAAGAAACTTGGGAACTGTGTTACATATGATGAGAGAAAAAGCCCTGACCAGATCACTTGTTTTCTATATTCCTTCACAAAATATGCCAAGGAAAATAGTGTTCTTGTGTCTTTATTAACCTACATCTGCTTTATCTCTCCTTATTAGCCTACATCCACAGGAGAAGTCTTTCACTCTGTATTCAACTCAATGTACAAGAGTCCTCTTAAAAGGAGAATCTGAGTGGATCCTGGGATTTAACTCTTTGCAGGGGAAGTTGAGTGATTTCTATGGTTAGGAAAATTGGTCCTTGTCATTATCTGAAGCATCAGCTTCTTCCTTTTGTTTACCTATGACTGACCAGGTGAAGAGGATATGGTTAATCTAGTACACCCCTCAAGCACCTTTAGATTGACCCTAATAAGAATAAGCCGACAAAGAGAGTGAGCCTTTGTAATGATATCAGGGCACGTCAAGATCTCCTTTGCAACTTTGGGCCTCAAAAGGAAAATCAATTTCTACTTGTATTGTCCTTGGACATGGGGGATTGGGATTGGTTATGAGGTATGTGGCACTGACATTGTGATACCACAAGATCAGAGCTGCTGAAAGGTGAAAAACTTGGAGTGCCTTTAGAAGAGACACAAGCCAAGATAAGAAACATAAGAGTAAACCTGCCTGTTGGTTTTTTGTTAGTTGGGCACCCACCTGATCACTGTCAGAGCAGAAACGAGAAGAGTGCCAGTGAAGGTGAAAGACAGATGTAAGTGACAGTTGAGTTAGCATTGATGAATATCATTGCCTTCCAATGATCAATGGTGGGCTGAGGTCATTTTACTGGGAAACTTTGTTGACGGAAACGGATGTTAAGACAGGAAAAAGAGGCATACTTCAAGGCAACAACACTCTTGAGGTATAACATGGAATCAGTGCATTTAGAAAAGTTATTGAGCCAAAAGCTGGAGATAGGAGTAGGTGTAACTAACAAACTGTCATCTGTCTTGTGGAGGAGTGGGTTGAAATGAATGTTTTCTGTGAGAGAAGAAAGTCTTTATCTATGGTTTATAGCTGGGAAAACCCCTTATCTATAGTAGAGCTTGGACTCTTACTATTTTTTCTAAAGCAATTATTTCCTCTTCTTTACTAGTGGTCCACCTGTTGAATAGATGTAGAAGAGATGATTACTCTTATAATAATTTCTACATTCAGCACCTTCCCATGTCACCAACCTCAGCTCTGTGTATACTTCTTGTTCTGTGTCTCTAAAAGTAGAATGGCTGGCCCTCTGATAATTGCTTACTTGATGAAGCTGGTACTCTCCCCACTGAAGGTTAGATAGGCTTTCTTTAGGTGTGACACCTTGGAGCACTTGGTTTATTAGAGTGATGAAGCGCATATTTTTTTACATCTTTGATAGAATTAATGTTTGGAATTTCATGTTTGCAACGTGAGCCCCTTTACGGGGGCTGGACTACTCATTAGTTAAATTCATAGAGGTCAGATTTACTCGTACATGAGAGGGCTGAGGAACTGGCTCTAGTCCTTGTATGAGACCCCACAAAGAGGTAAAGCAAGTAACAAATTGAGGGGTATTCTGGACAAATGGATCAAATAAGATGGAGGTTCGTGCAGTCATCATTCTCCTCCATGAAGTTATTTATAACTCAGGCTCAGTCGAAATGGATAGTCACATTACATAGAGAACACACTGTTCCTAGATAAGAAGACAACAAATTAATAGATTTTGGCTTGTTATTCCTGTTCATCAAATCTCGACTGTTCTGCTGCTAATGGAAGCTTTTGTTCAGAGAATCGGAATGACTTACTGACACCATGTACAACCATAGCCTACAAGCATATCCCCAACGAACCCGACCAACTTCTTTAATTCAAGCATACAGTTACAGCTAACGTCTCTCTCTCTCTCTCTCTTTGCATGTTGTATGTTATGTGAGGACTCTAGAATTCCACGTTATCATGAGCATATGTTGTTACCCACAATGCCACAGCACTGATTTTCTGAGTACCTTATCGCTCTATCTTGAATGATGGCTGGCACGCTCTTCAACTTCTATATAAGCGTCTGTGCATGGATACCTTTCGGCAGATCAATGCTCAACACAGCCATATCTTGGAGCTCTCTCCCTCACACTCTTTATCATTGTCGTCATCCTCTCTCTCTCTCTCTCTCTCTTATCTCTATATCTATCGTCTTCGATCTTCTTGTACCTGAATACTTGCTAAGAATGCAAAGCAAAGAAGAGGAGAATTGGAGGAGAAGAGCTCCAAAAGGACACTTTGTTGTTTACGTGGGTAGTAGTACATTAAAAAGGTATGTTGTTCCCATTTCTTACTTGCAGGATCCTATCTTCCAGAAGCTGCTAAAGAAAGCTGAAGAGGAGTATGATTTTGATAACCAGATAGGTATTGTTCTACCTTGTGATGTATCCACGTTTGAAAGGATTACTGCTTTCTTGGCCAAGTCTTCATCAGTCATGTGTCGCCATTGAGAGGAGACCTCAGAGCCCTTCTCTACTTCTGCTATTGTAACTCACATTGATTCTCTCTAATAACATTCTGTAGAAAACCATACATGAACGAAAATTATAAACAAATAATCACACTGCGCATATAAAAAGATTTATATGGTTCGATAACTTTATCTTTGCCAAAGAATATAAATGCACATTGTAGGTTAGATTCGTTCAAGGCTCAAGCTTTGTAGTTCTTAACATCTCCTTAAAATCAATCCGCTCATGCAAAGGATGAAATATAAAAAATCATACCTACATGCAGGTGTCAAAGTTATATACCAGTGAACCCCTCAAAACGCTTGACCATTGTTTAGGTTAGTGTTAAAGCATAAGATTGCTTCCTCTTTCTCAACATCGGTATGTCCAAGATTTACTTAAAAAGAGCAAACATGTTAGTCTGTAAGGCTGTATCTACTCCTGTTTCTACTACTGACAAATTGAGTAGGTTTACCGGAGAATTAATGACTGATCCTCCGACCACTCTATCGTAGCATTGTTGGGGCTCTTCAGCATGCTACTATGACTCGATTAGATATTTAATTTGTTGTTAACAAGGTTTGTTAGTTAATGCGCTCTCCTACTCTTGATCATTGATCTATTGTGAATTGTATATTGGTGGCATCTAAAAGGGACTTTGTCTTATGGTATTTTTATTCATCGTCAATCTCTAATAAATTTATCAGCTTTCTCGGATGCTAAATGGGCTAGTTGCCCTGGTGATCGTAAATCTACTAGTAGATATGCCATCTTTTGGTTTGTAATCTTATCTCTTGGAATTTCCAAAAACAAAACACTATGGCTTGATCTAGTATTGAGGCTGAATATCGAGCACTGGCAAATGCAACAATTGAACTCACTTGGCTTCAATCTTTGCTCAAGGAGTTATATATTTATTTGCCTACTACCCTTATTCTTTGGTTTGATATTGTTGGTGCCACTTATCTCATTGCCAATCATGTCTTCCATGCACGCACAAAACATGTTGAGATTAATTTTCACTTTGTTCCGATAAAGTTGCAAAGGAGATCTCTGGTTCAATATTTATCTACTAAGGACCAACTTGTTGATATTTTCACAAAACTTCTCTCACTTCAATGATTCAACACTTTATTGTCCAACCTAAAGGTCTCATCTCAGCCGTTTTGAGTTTAAAGGGGGCAAGTTAAGGATATTTCCGGCATTTGCCTAAAAACACTCACCAAATCTAGGTTGCCCTAGCCGCCACTTCATCTCCATTTATCAAGGGCATTTTTGGAAGACCACATGGATGCACAACAGACTTGGCTGAACCCTATTCCTTAGTATTAGATAACACTCAATGTACCATTTGATCCAAAACATAGAAGACTACATTATCTCAGCCATAGCTGAAGTCTCAGAAGTTAACTTTATGTCAAACACTTCAAGGTTTTCAGAAGTCTGCATTATCTCAACAACTAAAGCACATTCAAGTTGTACCTCATCTCAAACACACAAGAGACACAATCATTGTTAAACCCTTGTACCTAGCTATATTTGTGTAAAGAGTGTAAGGGTCTTAGACTTCTAATGAAAAATGACCTAGTTTATATATGTAAAATGTAACATAGTCATTGAATAAGAAGGAAGCGTATTATCATTCCTGTGGATGTAGGTTGCACAGAACAACCGAACCATGTAAACCTTGTATCCACACACATTCTCTATTGCCCACATTTCTGACAAATCCTAAATATGTATTTAGTTTGGGATACCAAGATCATTGTCTACAGTTAGTATTCATAGATGAGACTTGCTATAATGGTTAATTGCATTGTCTCATAAAGCCCATTTCACCAGTAAATCATAACCAATCTGATAGACTATTCTAGAACACAAGTTGAATATAACTCAAATACCTTAATAACCATCAATATATCTAAGAATATGTAAGACGTGACCATACTAATAGCATTGAGCTATCGATCTACATAATAGGGCAATAGAATCCTGAGAAAACCGCCTTGAGACTGCTAAAGTCCATAATTTCCAAGAGAGAGACACGCTTTTCAAAGAGAGTGGGAGAGAGAAAGGATGAGAGAGTTTGACAAGAGATATACATGGTTCGGTTGATCTTTGCAACCTACGTCCACAGAAATGTGATTAACTTCCTTGAGATTTGATTGTAGTACACATTACATATTTTTAGTTATAAGAGTCCTGTGCAACATTAACCTTGCACTCTTACTCTAGAGTTTGAATTACACAAGTTTCTATTTGTGTTTGGTATGAACTATGTCTCTTATGTGTACAACTCTGAGTCTGATCCACTTGTGGATAAGATGTAATCTATTGAAGTCTCTTAAATAGTTGAGTTTGAGAATGATTCTTGAAGCCTTGCACACATGGAGAAGGTAGTTGAGTTTGAGTGGAGCTCTTAAAGTCTTGCACGCATGGAGGTAGTTGAGTTTGAGTGGGGTTCTTAAAGTCTTGCACGCATGGAGGAAGCCTTGCACACATGGTGTAGTGGTGGCTAGGGCAACCCTAGGTTTGACAAGGGTTGCCTGTGTGGTTTTCCTGTTTTCCCCTCAAATTACGAAAAACCAAAATTATCCTTAACATGCCCCCTCAAACTCATGGGCTGGGAGTTGCTCCCATAAGTGATAAGCTTAGAGAAAGTCGTTTGAGGTGGCACGGCCACGTTCAACGGAGACCTATAAATGCTCCTGTACGGAGAAGTGATATAATCCATATTGAGGGAACTAGAAGAGCTAGGGGTAGACCTAAGATAACCTTAGGAGAAGTGGTGAGAAAGGATATGTATAGCTTAGGCCTTGTATCTAGCATGGCCTCGAACAGAACTGATTGGAGGGCAAGAATCCATGTAGCCGACCCCATTTAGTTGGGACAAGGCTTATTGTTGTTGTTGTTGTTGTATGCCCCCTCAAACTCAAGGGCGGAGATGAGACCTTGAGGTTGGACATCAAGAACTTGAACCGTTGATGGGAGAGAGGCTTAGTGAAGATGTCAAGCAAGTTGGTCTTTGGTGGAGAGAAAACGAACTTGGAGGCTCCCCTTGGCAACCTTATCATGAATAAAATGGAAGTCTATCTCAACATGTTTGGTTCGTGTATGGAAGATAGGATTGGCGATTAGATAGGTGGCCTCCACATTATTATACCGAGAGAAGTGGTGCGGAGGCAAATAAACCGATAATTCATGTAACGGAGACCGCAACGAGTAGCTTGGTAGCGGTATTAGCAAGAGCACGATATTAAGCCTCAGTGCTGGAGCGGGCCACAATGTTTTGCTTCTCTGAACTCTAAGAGATAAGGTTACATCCCAAAATATAGCATGACCACCAGTAGATTTGCAATCATTAGGGCAACCTGCCAAGTCAACATCTTAAAAGGTAGATAAACTAAGTAAAAAGTCACGATGTATAAGAAGTTCTTGTGAGGAGGTTCCTTTTAAGTAGCAAAGAATCCGTTTAACGGCAAGCAAGTGATCAACCGTAGGAGAGTGCATAAACTGACAAACTTTATTTACCACAAATTGAATATCGGGCCTTGTCATTGTTGCATATTGAAGGACATCGATGATATTGCGATACATCATGGGTTTAGCCATTAATTCCCCTGTAAACTTGCTTAACTTGTCAGTATTGGAAATCGGAGTAGCGAGCGGTTTGCAATCAGTCATATTTGGCCGCTTGAGAAGATCTTGAATATACTGGCTTTGAGACAAATGTAGATCAGTAGATGATCGAGTAAAAAACATGCCCAAAAAATAATGAAGAGGACCCAAATCCTTTAATGCAAAAATAGAGTCAAGATCCCTAAGAAACTGGGTCAAGAGACTGTCAGAACTACGAGTAAGGATAATCATCAACATAGATCAGTATAAAAATAATGCCATGATGACTTGGAAAGATAAACAATGAGATGTTAGTCTTGGACCCAACAAAACCATACTCAAGAAGATAAGAGCTAAACCTATCAAACCAAGCTCGTGGGCCTACTTTAAACCATATAGAAAGTGCCGAAGTTTGCATACATAATTAGAATTCCAAATTTCAGAAATATTCATAGGAGGGGTATGAGTGATACCTTGAATGTCATGGTTGAAACGTTGATAACAATCTTTGGCCTTATGTCTAGCATGATCACATATCTGAAAAATAAGATGGTTACCATTCTAAGATGAGGGTTGATATGTAGGAGAACCACGATGTGGAAAAGAGTGACCACGGCCAGATTTGCCCCTCCATGAAAAATGACCCCTCAATGGCTGTCTTGGAGGCCAAATGGTGGAGGATTGGGTGCTTGCCCCCGGATTTCTACCCCTTTAACCCGTGGTTTCAGGATTGAGAACCGGGCATTGAGTCGGCGGCAACTGTGGGCCATTCAAGTAGAGCTCGAAGGTTTAGAAATGGACCCAATGTTGGTGGATGGACCTAGTGATGACTTGACACCTCTCCTGGAGTTTAAAAGGAGAGAGAATGTTAGTCATGAAGGAATAAAAGGGGTTATTTTTGCACGTCTGTAGCTCGACGATGGAGAGTCCGATTTACGTGGTTAAGGTATCCAAACGTAGATAATTGAAAGACCTTTCATTCAAGTCAAAAATCACCAAAATAGGATTCCAGATGGGGGTCCAAACATGGACCGGTTGAGTGGCCGGTTGGGTGACACAACCCCCATCCCTTTTCCACCTCGGGACAAAATTGGGATTCCGGGTTTTTAAACTCTATTTTAGGTTGTAACTCACCTCTAAATGCATTTTTAATGCTAGAACAAGGCTGAGGCTTGGGGAAGATTAGAAACCAAGGAGAAGAGTAGATCCCACCCAATCAAAGGTGCTCCGTGACTCGGATCATTGCAGGAACATTGAAGAAATGTGAGAATTCTTAAATCCTTCTCTTTAAACACAATTGTGTGAGGTTTCTCTTCTCTTCTTTTGTAGGATTGCAGTAGTGAAGTATGTTAGGTTTACTGGATGCTTTTGAAATTCTTGTGTTGAGGTTTCTCTTTAGTATGAGAGTTGTTGGTGCGAATCTTTGCAAAAGATTTCGTGTTTAGGCTCTCTGAGACACCCGCAGGCGATTTAGGAGAGCCAAATTTGGCGCTTTTTGATATAAATCAAATTGGATCAAATTGAAGGTACTCTTAGAACTCTTTGCTTCCAATTAGACTATCCCAAAGTTTTGTTTCGATTCGACTTTGAATTGGTGGCAAAATATTGACTTTTTGCCGAATTAGGTTTAAAACGACGAGTTTGAAGCTGGTGGTTAGGTTTGTGTTTTTGTCGGAAAATTTTGGGATATCTTTGGAAACCCAAATTGACTTTAATTTATTATTATTAATCATTTTGCATGAATAAGTTTATTTATCTTTTAGTCACTAACTTGTGGGAGTGAATTTGGGACTTCGGAAAAAGGATCAAAGTGAAAGGTGAGGATGATGTGCTATGTTGGTTAGATGGAGATTTGATATAACACTCCTTCCCTAGATACATCTCTTAGGTCGCACATTCCATTTCCGCATTGAAAGAATTAGAGTTGATGAGAGCCTTTGGATAACTCCGCCACCCTTCGGCGAGTGGGAGATGTTAATATTAGTGGGTGGGTCCCACTACAATTTGCACCGTAGGTGGCAGCAAGATGGTTATGTAGTCTAAGATGACTACTCCTATATTTAATTGAGTCTAAAGAGGACTCTAATATTCTCTCCCTAAGATGAGTCTAAGGAAAACCCTAATTAAGGATTAGGGTTGAGGGAAAACATTATAAATAGAGGGATGGAGAACCAAACAAAAACACATGGTTTAAAATACTCTCTCATGCTCTACGAATTCTCCAAGCTAATCCTAAACCTCCATCATTGTAGTTCGCCGATTTGGAAGCGTGGAAATAACCTATAGAGTTCACAAGTTGAAAGAAGAGAAAGGGAATGCAAAGAGGCACTTCCCGTGTCTAGATCCATTGCAGAAAATCACTAAAGTAAATGATCTAAAAATATTCATTTCATTGATTTAGTTTAACAAAAAGGATTACAGTTCCTTACTAAATAGTATACTTGGTCAATGAAGAATACCCCAACTAAAAACCTGCCCAAAGAATACTGACCATTTCCGCAAAAGGAGAGAAAAACAAACTGGAAAACAACAACACCGAAGTAACAAGCTTAAGACCAGGCTAAAAAAAATCCAATATCTAGGTCTTTGCCTTGCATCACAACTCACTTCAGACTCTGTGCTTTCCTAGTATCCAAACTTACTCTTCTTATTCATCTTGTAGTTGCACCCACATTAGGGTTCCTAATAAAAACTCAGAGAGATCTCGATTTGTAAAATACTTCATGTATTGCAGATCACTGAAATTCTACTTGGGTGAGTGTTTCAGCTTCTTTATTAGTGGGTTCTGGTTTCGAAACATTCCCTAGTGTTGGTTTGAAGAATGGGTTTCTGCAAAATGCCAATTGCATGCGAAATGAAACTGAAGAGAGAAAGGCTGGAGATAAACTGGATATTAACATAAATTATTTTTTGTTAGATGAATGAGTCAGCCATGCAAGGGTAAGAATAGAGAGCACCTGTCATTGAACAAAAATAGTTTTTTATTTTTTATGATGGCATGGTTAATGCAAACACCTTGCAAGCTTGTTGAGGTGTCAAGCAAGGCGAGAGTAGAAATGACCTTTGTAGTGAGTTGGAGATTGGTATAGCTGCCGTTGAGGTGTCACATCTACCCTTGTGGGTAGAGGATCTCAACTCGACATTTAGTGAGTGTTGGCATTATTTACCTCCATATGGAGAACGTCCCTCAACTACAACATCATCATTCTAGAGAAAAGAACCCTGAAGTGCAGATTTTAATATTGTGTTGCCTGAACATTTTGTTGTCAATCATGAAATTATTTTTAAATGGTTTGCAATAATGGTTTTTAAATATTTTTAAATTATTTTTAATAGCAAAGGATCAAAATCGCAAAAGATGCATTGTTTTCTCATTATTTTTCAACATGAATTGAGTTATGTATTGGTAAACATGCATTGGAGAGAATGACTTTGGTTACAAATGTTACTCTAGACGCCATTGGACTTTTCAATCAACCAAAGAGAGGAAGTGAATTTCTTGTGGTGTACAAATTAATCATGACTATATCAATATCTCTTTTCTACAATAGATATATCATTTCAGAGCAGGAGAAAAATAGACGTCTAAATGCTAACAAAAGCTACGCAGTTTGGCAATGTTATTACTTTATGATATCGACACGTAGGAAAACGAAGAAAACAAAAGTTGCCATACAAGGATGATTATTACCATTATAGGTTTAATCTATCAATGGTAAATTATTGAGTTCTTATTCCCCTCCTGTAAAGAATTTATTGCAAGTTGTATCACAACTTGTTAATTCTGACAATACTATATGTTAACTATTTACAATCTATTTAATGGTGGTGTTAACTAGTTTACATTGACAGTGGTAATAATTGTTATTAGTGTTTTGAGCTACTAGTGATAGATACGCATCGGTCAATAAATGGAATATTTTCATTAGGAGTAAATAACTTATTACCAACAAAGCATGCATCATGCTGGATTGCGTTGAATTCAATATACTACGGGGACATTTATTCACAATGCACAAATAATGGACATCTTTTTTTTTTTTTTTTTTTTTTTGGTACGAAGCCGAAAAACTTCATTCATGAACTTGAAAGGAAATACAGACACATCAAAGGAAAGAAAGAAATACAAAAGATAAATGCATGAAAACACCAAGTTCGATCCAAACCTAGGAATAGAAATTTACCAAACGTCATACATGCAATAGACAAGGTCATCCAGGCTAAGGACTGGGTCGAGCCCAAGCCCTTAGAATAATTGTTGTAACAACCACATCAACAATTAAGCACAAGGAATATGATATACATATCCTCCATCACAAACACCCAAAGAGGCGATACACCACACAGGCGGACATAGACACAGATAGCGACCATGAGACTCTCGCAACAACAAAGCTTCTAGATCCACTGGAGACACTTCCAGCTCCGGTGTACAATCTTCAGACCTGCAGAATGCACTACTAAATCTCGCATCTACTGGACTTTTTCTTTCTTTCTTTCTCTTTTTTTTTTTCTTTTTCCTTTCTCTAATAATCAGAACCTTCCACCGATTGGGGACCAAGAGAAAACAGAGAAAGAAACATAGATTTTTTTTTTCAATAAGCAGAAAGAGGCGTAGAGAGGGAAAGTGGCGGAGAGAACTCCTGGTTTTTTTTCCTTCTATAACTGGAACTCTTGATTTGTTTTTCTATAACCGGAAACTCACGGGACAGAGGCGGAGAGAGGGAGAGAGGGAGGCGAAGGAGCAGAGGGGTGGAGATAGGTAAGGGGAGGCAAGGGAGTAGAACAAGGGTGAAAAAATAAAACCAGAGAAAACTAAAAGAGAGGCAGAGAGAGGGAGAGAGGAGGTGAGGGAGTATAACAGGGGGAGATGGAGGTGGAGAGATAGAGGCTCTGCACCTCAAAGCTTGGCGCCATTCAGTTTCTGCAGAGCGGCGCCGTTCGGTTTCTCGCTAGGGTTTCTGCTGAGCGGCGCCATTCGGTTTGGCGCCGTTCACAAATAATGGACATCTTTTAAAATGCTTAATCTTTGTAGTTTCTCGGTTGGTAATATAATACACTACAACTATTTGTCTCTTTGTTTTTTCTTTTCATTTTGTATCTAAAGAATTCTATTGATAGAAAAAGTGGAAAGGCAAGGAAAAGAATGACTGAGGCTAGGGAAGCTTTGGAGGATTCGGCGGGGGGGGGGCGGTGGCCTAGGGAGTACTTCTTCCACGTTTGAAGCTTCCTGAGGAAGCTGGTAATGGAGGTCATGGAAACGGGGAGGGTGGAAATTGTATGCTGGAGTTGTGGGGAGTTCAAAGATGCCTAAGACTGATAATCTCCCTTCTCCTATGTAGGCTGAGTTGTATTGCAGAATAGTGATTCCTCAATAGTAATATGAATTGCTATGTAACTAGTTTCGTATCTTCTTGATTGGAGAGAAAATTTCAGATTTATAATCATGGATGAGTTGTGAGATTTCGCGAGGAAATCATAAAAATTAAGTCATGGGGTGGTGTTACACTCATTAGGGAAAGGTTTCATCATCTTCAGAGGAATTATACGTAATTCAATTTAAAGCTTGTCCATTGGTTGTAAAATTTATTACTTGATGAAAGCTTTAGGATCTCATCATTGCTAGCAAGTTTTTTTTACATTGCGGTTCGTTTTTTAATCCTTATCAATTTCAGATTTATATTTTACATTGCGGTTCGTTTTTTTTTTACTTTTCTCTTTTCCTTCAACTGATGTCTGTCGTGCCTTGACTACATCCTCAAAGGAGTAGCTTTATAACTATTTGAGTATATGGCTGGGCTTCACCTATAGTCCCAAGGATAGTCGAACTCTTGGCATCATATTAAGAGGCTTTGGTCTTTGCCAACTAAGCCAAACCCTCAAGGTTATTATAAGCAAGCTTAAACCATATTAGACTCATTAGGGCACTACTTTACACTCATTAGTTGGGAAAAGGTAAAACCCTCACAATTAAATTTGGAAAGAAGTGAAAATTTTCTAAAACCAGTGATTTGTTACAGGTTTTAGTCAATATACATTGGAATAATTACCTAATGGTAAACGCATTCAATTAGGTAGAAGACACATGTTACAGTGGGTTCAAAATACACTATGAAAGAACAAAGATTTGAATGCGGGCAAGTGGTCTTACTTATCAATGATGACATTTCGGCCACAACTCGGCAATCCAAATCAACCATCGGGTTGTACGTGCAACATTTAGAATTTGAAGATATTAAATATATATATCCTAGTAATGAGGCAACAATGTGAGCATGGTAGATAAAGCATGCAACTTGACACTAACACATACTGGATAACTAAAGCTATCAGTGAAGTTGGAGCAGCGAAGTGCTAGTGAACATTAGTAATGGCCGACTTATAAATGGTCACAAGAATGAACAAGTGCACCACCAAATAATATTGATCCGAGTTCAGATTAGTTAAATAGATTGTTTCACCTCACTAATCCTTATGACATAATGGATGCTAAAGTCTCATATTCCTTTGACAAACCAAAGGAATATCGTGCAAGTTAATCTTACCTAGTTTTCCCCAGTTTAAAAATTATATATATATATATATATATACCATACTACTATAATAAAAGCATGTACTCTACCTTTTTCGCAAATCTTTTTCTGTCCTTTTCTGTCCTTATCATTGTTCTAAATACCAATAATGTTGTACTATTTTCTATTTCTTTACTTATTTTTACAAGGATAATTTAGACATTTTAGTCATAAATTATTATTAATTTATCATTAATTTAATCCCTCTCTTAATTTCTCTCTCGACCTCTTTCAATCTCTCTAAAAGTCTGTCACTCTCTATATCCCTCTCCCTCTCGAACTCTCTTTCCCTAAATCTCTCTCTAAATCACCACTCTCTCTAAATCTCTCTGACGACCTCTCTCAGTCTCTCTCAAAGTCTATCGCTCTATATATCCCTCTCCCTCTCGAACTCTCTCTGAATCTCTCTTTAAATCCCTCTCGATTTCTTTGAATCTCTCTCTCAATTTTTCTTTTCAGATAAAGATACATCTTATTCTTTCTCTTCTTGCTGTTTGTTGGGTGGGCTTAATTTGTTCATTAGTTTTAATTGATCGTAGGTTCCGATGATTTCTTTGATTAATTAGGTTTTTCTGCTAATATTTTCTTGCCCTGTTTCCTGCAGTTTGATTTAGAAGTATAACTTCAAAAACAGGAATTTGCCTTTGGAAAACGATGTTCAGAAAAGCTCGATACTCTTTTGAAACCTGATGGGTCTGATAAGATGGTTATTGAAGAGTCTATAAGTAATAATAATGGGAAGCTTGAAAACAGGAAACTTGAAACAACGATGTCGTTCAAAGATTTAGTCTCAAGAAGTGAGGAAGCTGAATTAGCTTCTTCAACTGATAACAAAGACGATGACTTTGTTCGAATTCAGAAACCAAAGATTTCTCTTCCTGAACCAGAACCATTTTTATTTGTCTCTCCAAGGCCTGTAAGTGAGCTTGATGCTGCTGCAGTTAATATTCAGAAAGTATATAAGAGTTACAGGACAAGAAGAAATCTTGCAGATTGTGCTGTCACGGTGGAAGAGCTCTGGTTCGTCCTCTTTTTCTTACAAAAAATTGCCCCTTTTTTTTTTTTTCTGAAGATTTTGTTTCTTTTGTTTTGTTTGGTTTGGTGGGTATTAATGGATGAGTTATTGCAGGTGGAAGGCATTAGATTTTGTTTCTTTTGTATTTTTCTCTTTCATCTGATTTTCCAAATTTTGCAGAATTTACCTTTGCAGAGGTTCAGAACAAAGTAATAACTGAAGAGATATTCTCTGCACCTTCCACTGAATCGAAGGTAAGAGCTTCTTGAAGTAAACCCTTGCACAATTCAAGTTTTTCTTTTGGTATATTATTGTTAATGCATGTTCACAGAAAAGCAAGCTATAATGGGTGAGGTGGGTTGCCTTCTACTTCTCTCTTCCTCTCAATTTTAAAATTTGAATTCGATGTTCTGTTATATTCGAGAAATTTATTGGGTTTCTATGTATTTGTTCTCTCTTTGCAAAAAGATAATTAGAAGCCGAACAATGGAGAGAAGAAGGAAGATGGATCGATAATGGCGGTTTTGAAGGTCGACATGCATTGCAAAGGATGTGCCAAGAAAATAAAGCGAGCTGTCAAGGGTTTTCAAGGTATTAATCCACTCTCTATAACTTTTTTCGAAGTGCATGAATCATGAATCTTGTAATTTGGGTTATGTCGTATTCAATATTTGTGTTTGTATCTCCAATATTTTCTTGCAACTGAGGGATGGTCTATTATTTAATGGATAACTTCTTTTCAACCGTATGCATCATCTATGCTCGAATGGTTATCTTTTCTTTGTATAGTGGCACCTAGCAACATTCTGGTGCAATTACGTAGAAACTAATTTTCTTTGATGGGTTACTGCAGGAGAATATCAGAAGGTGTGTGTGCATTATATATGATCCTTCATGCTCCAATCAAGGGGTTTTAGCTCTCAAGGCTATGAAGCTGACGAACTCTTTCATGGAAAAAAAATCCTCTGCTGTGCACATCCCTCTGTTGTGCACAGCAGTGCAGCACCACAATTTGACACGTGGCATATTCTTAATAAACGGCTCAGATTAGAAAGTTGGATTTTAAGTAGAATTAACCCATGTTATGACCCATTTTAACAAAAAAATAACCCATTTCTGGATCCGGTTCTAAATATGGGTTGTTAAAGATTTTTCACCCATCGTGTTCTCACTTTTTGGACTCCATCTTCTTCCCTCTCCACTGCTGTTCTTCCATTCATCTTCTTTCCCTCTCAGTGGCGTCTGTCTTTCACTATAATGTTTAACAAACCTCCACAACCCCAACAATCGTGGTGATCAAACTGTGCCGCCTATCTTTCACTATATGCCCCTTTTTAATAATCCGATCAAAATGCCCTCCACCAGCACATTGTTCCATAACCAAATGCACAAAGGGAATCTTCTCACCACATTAGGGTGTTCAGATAACAGGTGCATTATTTTAATCTCTTGATATTCATCTTCATAATCCTCTCTGGAAAAAAAGCTTTCTCTTGGGTATAGATTTGGATGCATAATGGTTACCTGTAGACTTCTCTATGCAGAGATATGTGGTTCCAAACTGCCTTAAAAGTTTCAATGATTGGGTACTTTACCCTCCCTCCCTCCCTCCCTCCCTCCCTCCCTCCCTCCCATTTCTTTACGCGGCTTGAGCTCGGATTATTTTCTTCCTTTTTTTTCCTTCTTCCAATTTCGATTTCTGGAGACGTTTTATCGACGAGAATTTGTAGAGAGAATGGAATTGTGACCCGACTCTCCTATCCTCACCCTTTTGGTGAAACGAGTCATAACATGGGTTACTTTTATTTAAAATTCAACCTTCTAATCTGAACCGTTTATTAAGAATATGCCACGTGTCAAATTGTAGTGCTGCACTCCTGTGCACAGCAGAGGATTTTTTTCCCTCTTTCATGGATCTTCATCGCAATAACAATTTTTCTAGGGAAAAGTTAGTGCTGGTTCCTTCATGTTGTTAATGTATAGAAGATTATTGCAAGTTCAAATCTCATCATATTTTCCTTCTCCATATAGGTTGAGAGAAAAAAAATGGTGGAGGAGTTACCGGTATGTTCTCAGTGACTCTTTGCACAATTTACATGTATAATTATCTGAAGTTTTGGTAGGATTGGTGATGTGCGTTTGAGTAATCAATTTTGGTCATGGTCCTATCGTTTTGTGTTCATACATCAAAAAGCAAGAGTCATATTTGTATACTGACTTGTGGAAGAATAGCTTATTCCTCATAGGGTTGCTTATTTCAAGAATCAATTTTTGAGACTCTGTTAGTCTTTTATTTTTTATTTATTTTTCTTTTTTCAGGAAAAAAGTGTGAACTTTCCCCAACCCCACGATATCAGTTTCTATTTTTATATTGTAAAAAAAAAAAAAATCTTATTCTCTCACATTCTTATAAAAAATCATATTCTTTTTTTATAAAAGCCAAAAATCCTTATATGAGATTCATTTTTTTTTAGCTGATAATTTTTCCAATATTCTTGATATATTGTCACCTTACAAGTCTCATTCTTCCTATCTAAAATCTAAAATAAAAATAAGCAAAATTTACCCCACTACTAAGGTTGGAATTCAACTCTTCCAACAATATTTCAGCTTCCACTATCCAATGAAAAATTACCTTGTTCTTCTCACATTCTCCTTCCCTCCCTCTCTCAATTACCCATTTTTCGTTAACTTTTTCAAAATAATTACCTTATTCCTCCATTCACGTTATCCTTCCTCCCTTCATTGTCTTTTCCACTTTCTTTTTCTATTTTGAAAATACATCTCATCTTGGTTTATATTTTTTTCGGTAAAAAAAAAAAAAAGAAATCTTTGTAACCTTTATATTTTTATTTTATTTAAATTTATAAGACCAAATCAAGAAAGATAATATTCTATAGATTTCACATAAATCACGAATCAGCATTCACACCTAAAAAAGGAAAAATAATTTCATTGAATATCCAATAAGGAAATCAAATTAAATTAATTTTTTAAAAAAAATTACCATTCTTCTCACTTTCTCCTCCCCTCCCTCCCTCTCTTACCTACTTTCCTTTAACTTTTCCAAAATAATTAACTTATTCCTCTATTTGCATTCTCCTTCCTTCATTCTCTTCTCCACTTTCTTTTTCTTTTTGAAATTATATCTCATCTTATTTTGTATTTTTTTTCCAATAAGATTCTTACTTTTTAATTTATTAATTTACAAGGAAATGAGTGTATTTTTGCATTTGTTTCTTTTTATCGCATGATTACTTTTATACTTATGATAGGACCGATCAATCTCTATTGTTTTTACCTTCATTTGCAAGTTTTCATGATGATAATAGAATTGTATTAAATTGCAAAGAGATATTAAAGACACTCATGAATAAATAAGTATATGCATTGTTTGTCTCTCTTACTGCGTTTGCAAGTATTTAAATAATTCAGTACTATCGATTTTCTTTTGTCTTTGGCTATATTGGAAGTTGTAGAGTTCACAAATTGCATCGAGTCCCTTTACAAAACCTTTTGATTACTTTGCTCCCAGTCCCTTTGTAGGAAAAAGGAGGTGCAATGGGAGTCACTTTTGAAGATGCATCTAGGAAGTTCTAATATTTATCAAGTTACTTCACTTTTTCTCCTTCACCATCATTGATTTCAATTTCAACATCCTAAGGAGCTTTTTCATATTCTCTTCTCTTCTATTTGCAGTCAACAAGCCACTGAAGAAAACCTTTCAAATATATACCCTAAAGCCTTCATTTGAACTGCACAATGTTTTTCACTAACATGGTATTGTAATTTTTTCCCAAGTTGGGAACTTGGTAGATCTGTGTTGTATCAATCGTTTGTTACACTGTCAAATTGGTCTTTGTTTATCTATGTTCTTTGAAATGCTGCATTTTCTTATACTTTGTTTCGTTTCTTAAGTTTAGAACATCTAAATTTTGAGTTGATCTTTTTGCACATATCCATTGTACCATTGAAGTACTACTATGAATATACTTAAGTGAAGCAATACTTATTTCTTTAAAATGGTGATATTTGAGATTTAACGCACTATACTTCAAGCTGGGTTTCCTTTTACAGAAGATAAAGCTCAAACATTTATGAAGAAATTTATCTTTACAAAAGCGACATCCATGCTCAAATTTTACATAAAAGAAAAAGCTTTTACAAATCTACATTAGGTCAGTTACTTGTGAATATGATGAATTTGTATTTTTAGGTTATTTTAAATTGCTTTTACCCTTTGGTGTTCTAATATAAATCTATAATAAAAATTAAAGCATATCTAAGGTGCTATAAAAGAAGAATAAGCACGTCAAGATGCTATAAAAGGTTCTTCTCGTGTCTGTGCATATTATTAAATGAGTGAAGACCATGCTTTTGGTTATTCTAGAACATTCTATTAGGGAATAAATTTCTAGAATATTCATGCATTTTAGCATTGCTTCCTGTGTTTGGAGAATTGCAGATTAACTGGTAAAATTTCAAAGATCTCACTCTCTTAATCCTTCACATATGGTCACGTGCATTTGCACGTGCGTAAGTTTGCTAGTATATATATATATATATATATATATTGTATTTTTTTTCTTTGATTCACCCACTTCACCTTTTTCTCTCATCATCTCTTGGCTTGTAAGTGGATGTATAAAAGTTTGTAAAACTAACCTAACGAGTTCAACCATATGTGCAATCATCTTAATATGAATGAGGAAATTTCGGTCTGTACATTGTTATTGTTATGCAAATAAGGATATTTGTTATGCAAAGATCATAATCCTTATTTGCCCAGAAAAAAAAAAAAAACCCCCCTTTTTTTTTTCCCCCCCCTTTTTAATAAATTTTATTATTAAGTTATTAAACCACCCTTTTTATTTAATACATTAATAAAAAATATAAAAAAAAAAAACTACCCCATTTTTTTTTTTTTAATATATAATATATTATTAAAATATTTTTTTTTTTTTTTTTTTTTTTTTTTAATTTTTTTTAAATTGGGGGTTTGCATGCACTAATAGGGGAACATTCATTTGAGAGCAAATCATACGGCATTTTTCTTTCCATAAACACTTGTTCTCGTATGTAAACCACAAAAATGAGACATGTAGTAGGCTCTTAGGTATCCGTTAGTTGATGGTACGCACATCTAATTATAGAAATATATGAATCCCAAAATGGTATATAGATAACTCAACTCCTAGAAAGATCTGAATCCAAAATTGGTAAATGACTACTAAATGACAACAACGATACAACTCAAAATATATAATTATGCTCCAAGGCAACTGAAATATCTAAACTTCTCAGATCATTGAGTTCATAGGTGCATATTTGCGGTATAAGTCTCTGCTAAACTCTTTAATGGTGCCTTGTCAAGTAGACTGGTCTAACCTTCCAAAAGAAATCCAATAGAGGGTATAAATCCAATTGATAAGATAGTGATGCAAGCATCAGCTAGCAACCCATCACTGCACAGTTTTGCACAAACCCAACTAATTGCTCTCTGGCGGAAAGAACATCCCAGTCTAGCCCCTCATTCCCATCCTCAGGACACCACGAATGCACCATGAAAACACCATGAAAAGTTCCTGGATGTGCAGCAACGAAAAGCAACTTGTCATCACATGCCTTAAATGCTACACCCCAACCATTGATAGAGCAAGCTCTGACTGGCAATCTCTTCACAATATTCCATGTATTATTGGTTTTATCATATTTTTTCACGACATCTGTAGTTACATCAGCAGCATAAAGCTGATTCTTAACCACTGCCACAAGAGGAGGAGACGTCATAGGTCCACCATGCCAACCAGGGATCATGTCAGTTATCCTCTTCCATGTTCTTGTCTCTAAATTGAACTCTTCACCACAAGTTAAACGCCCATGTTGACCGTCAACTCCTCCAATAACGTAGAACTTGCTGTCCATGAAGAATCCTGCACAAAGTCTTCGAGCCAAGAACATATCTGGCAAACTTTCCCAAGAACCCAATTCGGAATTGAAAAGCTCAGCAGATTTCTAAACACAGCCATTCTGGTTAATTCCTCCAGCAACAATGGCAATTTCTCCTAAGCTACCCGAAGCAAACAAGCATCGGGGATGATTCATTAAGGGGCCCTTAGACCATTGATCATCAAGCAAGCTGTACTTCCATATGGCAAACCCTAAAAGTTCCCAACCAAAAACAAGGAGTTCGGTTCCTACTGCAAGAGATTCTTTGTCTCCATGTGTGAAGCAATAATCACATGGAATTATAGGTAACCTCATCCACCTACGTCTTGCAGGATCAAAAGCTTCCCAGGGCACATCACTACAAGTTAGATAAACCCATTGTTCAATAACACCCATCTGCCGCCTCAACTTGTAAAGAAGCCCAGTAGAAATCAACGCATTAATCTTTTTATTCACAGATGCAAGATTTGGGTAATCTGATCTGTTTGCCCAAATAAGAACATCCATTGCAATGTCATCATAGAGACCTGATATAACATCACCTGATGATTGACCCGTAGAATCTCCACCAGATCCTTGGGCAGCCATGGCCGGTGATTTAGAAATAGGTATTTCCTTTTCCTTCTCTGCCTCTTGAGTGTATCGTTGACCCATCGATAACTCTCTAATAGATACAAAGACAAATTAGAAGACAAACAATAACTCATATGTCACAGCATGAGCAAGAGAAGTATCAAAGCAAAGATAATGGATGAATCTGACCAATGGTTAACAGATGACAAAAACTGAATAGAGAATTGAAATGGTATTGCATGCATCATGATACAATCAGAGGAAAAATAAATTAATCTGAACAAGGAACCAAAGGGAATTCACGATCTGCATATGAACGAATTACGAAACTACATCAATCTCAAATGACACGTTTTCAACTAAAGAAGCATTATGAAAGTGGCGAGATGAAAATACCTGAAGAAAATGAAACGGATTAATAGCTTGGATATATATATAGGAATATCTCAAGAGGGAGTCCCTTCAACAAAGCCAACAAAATGCTCTGAACCTCAAACCTCGTAAACTACCTGAAAATTTTTGAAACCCAGAAATTGCCGACAAGCAGATCCAGAGAAAGACCAAACAGTTCCGGTGTAAAAGAAAAAACTTTAATACCCAAAAAGAAATGGCACTAATGCACGGTCGCTCAGGAATGTACTGCGGTATATATCAACGCAATCTCTACATAACAGTTCACCGGAAAACAATCATTAATGCATGTTCTGGCGGATTCTTTCAGCTACACAGCCTTGCCAGATCTAATCAAATTGAGGGAAGTTCAAACTTCAGAGCGTCTCTTCTTACGTCTAAGAACTTCTTCTGCTTCTGCTTCTCTATCACTCTCACTCTTTAAGAACGAGTGTTTTTCAGAATTTTGCTTTTCAAAATTTGTTTTAACTGCATGCTTGCGCAATCGGAAACCGTAGAAAGGGGGAATAGGGTAAGATGGAACGGCGAAAAAGTGAAGAAACCCTAAAGCTAGCAAGAAGTAATTAATGGTCATATACAACCCAGCTTTTTTCCTTTTTAGAACTGAGATAACCCTGGCCAGCTTAGCGCATCTTGACCCATTTTTTGTCCAAGAATAAATCCTAGGAGGACAGTCTTAGCTTTTTGCATCCTGGTATAATCTTCCGCAGAGAGAAATTGAGTTCTTCCTTCATTTCTGAACATTTAATGGATTTATGATCGTTGCTTCTCTTCCTTCATAACCGTCACCCCAATGTTTCTATTTTCATTCCTATTGCGGTTCAATTAAAACCCAGAAAAAAGAATCATTGATGACAGCCCAGGGACACATATGCTTTCAGTAGTATCCAAAGCTTTCCTATTCTTATTCATCTTGTAGTTACACCCATATTAGGGTTCCTCATAAAAGCGTAGAGTGAGATCTGGGTTTGTAGAAAACTTCATGTACTGTAGATCAGTGAAATTCCTTTTGGGTGAGTTTTAGATTTTCAGTTAGTGGGTTCTGGATCTAAAGCATTTCTTCGTGTTGGTTGTAAAGAATGGGCTTCCGAAAAGTGCCAATTGAGTGCGAAATGAAACTGAAATTTATAAAGACTGGAGATAAACTTTACATTAACAAAATTCTCTTTTGTTTGATGAATTTGTCAGCCATGGAAGGGTAAGAATAGAGAGTAACTATCATTCAGCAACAAAAATTATCTCTGAAACTGGGGTTAATGTAAACAAGTTGCTAGTGTGTAGAGGTACCAAGCAAGTCCAGAGTCGAAATAACATTGCAAAGAGTTGGGAGATTAGTACAGTTGCCGTTGAGGTGCCACTTCTACCCTCACGACTAGAGGATCCCAACTCCCCACCTAATGGGTGTAGGGATAATTTCCGTCCAGATGGAGAACGTCCTTGTGCCAAAAAAATTAAAAAAATTAAACATAAACATGCGGATTTTAATATTTTGAGTCGATATTTTGTGTGTATTTTTTTCTCTTTTAATGCAAAAAAATCTTGTGCGGCATGGACATTTTGTTGTCAACCTTTCAAATCTTGGCACATATGCAATAGAATATTTCCAAAGGTTACGCTTTGTTTTACCATTGGATGTATCTTACTGTTCATGCAACGAGTTTTAAGTGGTCAGCAATAGTAGTAGTATGAAACCAAAAATAGCATAGTGATCAAAATTCCAAAAGATGTATTGTTCTCTCATAATTTCTCAACAAGAATTGAGTTATGTGTTTGAATAATCAAAATACCCTAGCTACGAATGCTACTCTAGATGCTACAAGACTTGTCAATCTATCAACGAGGGGAAGTGAGTTTCATGTGATGTACAAATTAAGCGTGACTATACTAATGTCTCTTTTTCTACAATGGGGGATAAATGTATCATTTAACACAGTAGGAGAAAACTAACTGTGTAAATGCTAACAAAAACTACATAGTTTCACAACGCAATTCTAAAAAATGAAACATCACTAATAAAATATCATTTAATATAACCCAATTGAAAAAACATATCATAACTTAGCCTATATCTTGCTTCTTACAATAAAAGGCAGGAAATCATTCCTTCCAAAAACTGAAATTAAATGCATGAGATAAATAAACGAAATACTGTCAAGGCAAATTTTGGAGCAGAATTTGAAGCTCTTTACATAGTTTAGAGTTGGCTTGAACTCTGAAATTTCCTCCTTTTTGAGTGTAATGCGACTCCAATATAGTTGTGGCAATTTTTTGGTCTTTAGGCATTCTTGAACTTAACTCAGTGGAAAATCTTTCACTGCTACAGGAGACGAACACGGAGTCGATTTCTTGGCTGGTTCAACCTCAAGACTAGAAGTTTTTGATTTAATTCACGTTGGTCAGCCATGATTAAGAATGAATTAGAAGTGGCATCCTCAATATTGTTTTAAATAACGAGTGACCACAAATTTACATCTTGAGGTTTCTGTAAGATTGGGTGTATTTGGTGCCAAGTATTGTTGCGGGATTGAGGGTTTGACGTCCCAGTTAACCTTTGTATTATTGTATGACTCTTATTATCATTTTTTTTCCGCCTTTAATTCAAATACCTTTCAGCCAAAACACACACACCACACACTACCATTCATATGACAACCATCACAAATGGATGAGGTTTCTAAACACCCGACAGTTACTATTGTCATGAAGAAACTTCATACTATAATCACATACACTGGATTTTACTTTTTCATCTATTTTATTAATACAATTGATTTTTGTCGGAAAAACAAAAATAGGTTATGTAGACTCTGCACAGACGGAATAAAGAAACTACCATCATTAAATAGCTGTGGTACATTTAATGGATTTTCGTTCATGACCGCTATTATGAAATGGTAACCACTGTTGGATGGAGAGGTAATTTGGTACTTAAAACTTGTTAAGTTTTTCATTTTTATTTTTTATTGTTTTAAAATGAAAATAAAATATTAAAAAACGACTTATCAAGATTACAAATATTAACCCCGGTTGAATTAAAATTTTCAAAAAAAATAAAAATAAAATAAAATAAAACCTTCTTTCACATAAATCCAAGCCCTATTCCTTTGTTTCTCTTTGCCGTGAACCAAAAACTCTTCTAGTTTCCTCAAGGTCTCCGTGTTGGATCTTTCTTTTGTTCTCTTATGACGGAATAGGGACTTAGGATTCAAAAACACCCACAAAAACAAGAACAAGATTGTGAGTGTAGGAAATATGGGGGAACTTGAAGAGAAAGAAAGAGGGTATGGGTGATTGGAGCAACATCTTGAATCAGAATAAATTGAGGTTAAACTAATCCACGATATTAGTGATAAAATGTATTGACCATGCAGAGACACAAATAGCGGGTAAAAGATGAATACAACATCTACAATTGAGATGGAGTGCATACACTGGAAGGCAAACAATGAAATCAAAATTTCGATCAAATAAAAATGAAGCACAATTGAAGTAAGTTAAAAGAAAAAAGTGAGAATAATAATAAGAGATTGAGGAAAAGATAATACATTCGGTTGTAAAATTTCAAGTTTCCGAGAAGGTTGGAAGAAAGAAGTAAACGTAGTTCAGTGTTTTCATTAAGAAGTTTGAACCGAATAATGTGCACCGGTTCAAATCGAAGAAGGAAACTGACCACTAACGAAAATAGAGGGTAGCCTGGGTATTTAAGAATATCAAGGGAGAAGAGAGGAAAAAGTTTGGTTTCCTAGAGGAATCAGATGCAACAGTTTGTGCAGAGCAGTGATAAGAAATTTTCCCATAAACAAACATGAATTCGATTTCTCCCTAATGTGTTTCTTCTTCTTTGTTTTTTAATATCATTTCTTGGAATGTAATTGGAGATATATGAGCAAAACTAATGCAAAATAGCGGATGTTAGTGTGAATCATGATAGC
>NC_142601.1:72359667-72498442 GCF_041222555.1 Hakea prostrata | reverse complement strand
TCATGAGTCAACGATCCGTCATGCTTCCGTTGGAACAACACGGGTGCGCCATATGGTGCCTTCGATGGTCAAATGTAGCCTGCATCCAATAGCTCCTTGAGTTGACTCCTTAATTCCTCCGACTCCGGCGGGGACATCCTATAAGGTGCCATTGCTGGTGGTTTGGCACCCGGCTACAACTCGATTGCATGATCCACCTCCCTCCTTGGTGGTAGTCTTTTGGGTAGCTCCGGAGGCATCACATCCTTGAACTCCACTAAAGTTCTCTCGATCTCCTTTGGTAATGCTGCCTTAGGGACAACCTCCTTGTCTTCCAAGAGTGCTGCCAAATATGTGACTTGCACCTTTTTGACTCCCTTCTCTACTTGCATGGCCGAAAGAAGCTTCGGCCCTCCTTAGTCCCTTGTACCACTGGGACCATACATGGTGCTCCTTCCTCCATAATGCACACCTTGCTTATGAATAGCATGGATACGGCCTTGACCCGATTCATTAATTCCATGCCAAGCACCAATTCAGAATCGTCCATTGTCACTACCGACAAATCCACGGTGCCTTTCCATGCCCCAATTGTCATTTCGACCCCATTGGCAACTCCCTCGATAGGGCGGGCTTTTGAGTTAACGGCCTTAAGACTCCCTCTTTCCTTGCTCATTTTAAGTCCCAAACACTTTGCCTCCTCCGTTGAGACAAAATTGTGTGTTGCCCACGTATAAACCATGGCCCTTGCCATCTTACCGTTGATACGCGCCACCACGTACATCAACCCCTTTGGCGATGTAGGGGCTTTGTCCTCCTTGGCCTTAATGGCACCAAGTTGCCACAACGATCCCACGTGCGCCTCCTCCTCGTCCTTGTGTTCGAGGAAGCACTTGTCATTGGGATAGAATTTCTTCTTCTTTTCTTACTTGCCACCCTCCTTGTTCGAACAAAACTTATTTGTGCCTTCCCTTGTGTGGTCGGTCTTCGACCCCTTCTCTACCCCACCTTTGTTATTATTGTTGTTCTTGGCCTTGACCTCATCCATTCTAGACTCCATCAAGGACTGCGCTGCCGCTATAGCCATCACAAGAGCTACATCTTGCACGCCTCGACGTTGTAGCTCTTGTGAGGCCCGATTTAGGAGTCCATCCATAAAGTCGAAGAGAAGTTCCTCTTCTCATACTCGGGACCTCCAACATGAGCGTCGAAAACTCCTTCATGTAGTAACAAATCGACCCCGTGTGCTTTAGCCTCTTGATGTTCTTTCAGGCCAAGAATGCAGCACTCTCCGGATAAAATTGCTTATTAAGCCCCTTTGCATTTCGTTGTACCTTCGTCTCCACCATAGAGCTGCTGTCTCGATGAGGTATAGTTGCACGGTCTTGATATTGTTGAACACGTCCTTCATCGACGTAGCCTCGAAATAGCGCTCCATAAGCCATATGAAGTTGTCAACCTCTCGGGCATCTCTTGTTCCCTCGAATGCCTTGGGCTTCGGCACCTCCACCTTTGGTGCTTCACGCACACATTCCCTCCAGTCATGGTTCTCTTACACGTTTCCAACTCTCCACTCAATTCGTGCACACGAGCTTCCACCGCGGCGATCCTTTCCACCACTTAGGTATGAAGAGCATCACGCTGTTGTTGTTGTTTGTGCTCCATAATGTTGAGAGCACCCAACAGGAATTCCTTGAGCTCATCTATCCGGCCATCGAGCTCCTCAGTCCTTTGCTCCCCATTGTCTAAGCGTTCCCTAGCCTCGACCATCGGCAACTCTACCCGCATTAAACGTGGCTCCATATTAGCACCCAACTTCAATGGACTTCTCCTTGCTCTTACACTTATCCTTGGAGGTGTGGGTCTTCCTCCCACAGTTTACCTCACCTTGTGCACCATTGAGGATCTCGGACTCACTCGTCATCATGTCTTCCCACACGCTTAACACACCATTAAGCATCTCTGTGAAAGATCTCTTGTATAATTGATCATCTATGATGGTGAATCAGGAAGCTTGATTCCTAATCTTCTGGGCTTCCTTTGACTCAGTCGGGAGTACGTTGTCCTTTAGGTAGTTCATCAAAGCAGTCGTCCATCGGGATCTCCCCCGATTTCTAGGATTTCAGTTTCCTGTGTGCTAGGGTGGTCTAGTTCTTCTATATAAACCGTTGAATCCAAATTTTTGTGAATCGCCAAAGATAGCCGGGAGAGTTTGTCTGCCTTCTCATTTTCTTTTCTGACTATTTGATGGAAAGTTACCTGATCAAAAAATGTTTGAAGTTCCTCGACCTTTGCCAAATACTTCGCCATTCTCTCATCTTTTGCATTGTATGCTTAATTTGATTTACAACAAGCTGAGAGTCACTTCTTATTTCCAGCTCCCGGGCCCTGAGTGCTCGGGCTACCCGCAGGCCTGCAAGCACAGCTTTGTATTCGGCTTCATTGTTTGAAGCCGGGAAATTGAACCTTAGCGCATTGCTGACTGTGAAGTCTCCGGGAATCTTCAGGGTCAGACTTGCTCCCGAACCAGCATTGCTACTTAAGCCATCCACATGTAAAATCCATAGGTCTGTTGCCTTAGTTGTTGAACTTGGATCTTCGCTTCGTGGTAAGCTATTTTCTACAATGAAGTCGGCTAAGACTTCAACTTTAATGACCGTCCTTGGTTTGAACTCGATCTGGAACTCACTAAGCTCCACCGGCCACACGACCATTCTCCCAGCTACATTAGGCCTTTGTAGAATCCTTTTTAGCGAAAAGTTACTCGGGACAATAATTGGATAAGCCTGAAAATAAGGCCTTAGCTTCCGTGAGGCTACCAAGAGTGCCAAAGCTTGTTTATCAATATCCGGGTATCTTGTTTCTGCATCAATGAGTATGTGACTCAAATAGTAGACCAGGTTTTGTGTTGTTTCTCCTTTTACCAACACAACGCTTACTGCGGTCGGTGAAACAGCAAGGTGGACCATCAAATTCGCCCAGGTTATTGGTCGAGCTAAGACGGGAGTTTTCCCGAGCGATTATGTAGTTCTTCGAATGCCTCCTTACATTCATCCGTCCACATGATTTCTCCCGAGCTTGGTGTGGCCTTTAATGCTTTGAAAAAGGAATTACATTTTTCCCCCGCTCGGGATATGAACCGATTTAGTGTTGCCACTCTCCCGATCAGGCATTGAATTTCCTCTATTCTTCTGGGAGGTTGCATTTTCAATCAAGGCCTGGATCTTCTCGGATGTGCCTCGATTCCCCTTTAAGAGACCATGAATCCGAGAGATTTCCCGGATGTTACACCGAACGCACATTTCTCGAGGTTCAGGCGAATCTAATAAGTGCTCAATACATCGAAAGTTTCTTCAAGATCTGCTAAGTGTTGAGCCCAAATCAAACTTTTTACGAGCATATCATCAACGTATACTTCTATGTTCCACTCGATCTGGTCTTGGAAGATTTTCTTGATTGCTTTTTGGTATTTGGCGCCTCCGTTTTTTAAGCCGAACGGCATCACCCGATAGTAGTAACTCTCCCGGTCGGTCATGAAGGAGATATGCTTCTCGTCTTCCCGACACATCAAGATCTGGTAGTATCCTGAATAGGCGTTAATGAAGCTGAGAACTTCGTGTCCAGCCGTTGCATCGATTAGTACGTTAATCCAGGGCAGAGGGTAGCAATCCTTCGTGCATGCCTTGTGCAGGTCTGTGTAGTAAGTGCACATCGTCCATTTCCCATTTGCCTTTTTAACCATTACAACATTTGCGAACCAGGTCGGGCACTCGATCGGTTCAATGAAACCTGATTTCTCAAGTTTCACAGTTTCTGCCCGAATCGCTTCATGTTTCTCGATTGAGAAATTTCTTCTTCTTTGGATGACCGGAATTGCATCCTTTTGGATCCAAAGTTTATGCTCAGCTACCCACCTGTCTATTCCAAGCATGCCACTTAGCTGAGTTGTCACATAAGAACTTAGTCAGTTCCTTTTTGAAGTCCTTGGGTTGTTCAGATCCAATAAACGTCCCACAGTCGGGAAAATCCTGACTTAGTTGGATTCTTTCCAGTCTCTCGACCGGTTCTGCTCTCTGCATGTTTCTTCATCCCGGTCACCCCGAACTTCAATTGTTAGGGCACCTCCCGTGCTTTCTGACCTCCGCTTTTTGCTTTAGGTAATTCACGTAACATTGTCGGGTGGTAGATTGATCGGAACTGTATTCGCCCACCCCAGCATCTGTTGGAAATTTAAGTTTCATGTGTCTGGGTGATACGACCGCCTCTAGTGCATTTAGAGTTGGTCGTCCCAATACACATTGTATGCTGATAGGTGTTTTACAACCATGAAATTGACCGGTACAAGTGTCCTGGGGGAATGTCCCGATCTTTAGATCCAAATGGATCGTTCCTTCTGTTATGGCTGAAGAACCTGCAAAACTGTAAAGAGGTGTTGCAGACGAGGTTAACAGGTCGTCAGCCAGCTTTAATCTCTTGAACGCCTCATATGACAGTAGGTCGACTGAAGAACTCGTGTCAACTAAGACCCGATGAACTTCCCGATTGGCTAATTTCACTTTGATGAGGATGGCATCATCATGAGGTGCCACTATCCTGTTCAAATCATAATCAATGAACGTTATAGGTTCAAGGCATGCTGGATTTTTTCTCTTTTTTGGCAAATAAACAGCTCCAACAAACCGAACCTTCTGTTTTGCCTTTTTTATTGACTCCACAGTCGGGACACCAATGATTACATACACAGGTGATTCTTCCTGACCTTCTTCCTCCTTTCCTTTGTCAGCCTTTTTGGCTGTTTCCCCTGGACTTGTCGATCGGGCCCTTTTCCTAGGCTCGGGTGACTATTAACGGGATTTACCTGATCCTCGTACATACTGACCAAGCTTCCCATCTTAGATCAATTTCTCGATTTCTGACTTGAGAATTCAACAGTTGTCGGTGTGGTGACCGTAGAATTTGTGAAAGCGGCAATATTTTGACATATCCCAATCTTCCGGTCGGGAATGTAACTTTCCATGCCATTTTAGTGACTTCTTGTCCTGGATTTGCATCAGAATCTTCGATGGTTTTGTATTGAGTGGGGTGAAACTTTCTCGACCTTGGTCACGCTTCCAACGGCATTTTGATCCTTGATCTCGATCGTTTGAAGTGTTCTTCTCATTCTCGGGTCTTCGATCCCGATCAACCTTTACCCGGGCATTTATTACCTCATAAACACTAGCTTGCTACTGGCATTTACGTAACAACGTCCCGTATGTTTTGGGTTTGTCTGTCAGTAAGACTTCCAGAAGTGTCTGATGAGTGATGCCACTCTAGAGTGTGATTTGAATGCAACCTGATCTTCTAGATCCTCGATCTCAATGGCTACTTCACCTAAACGCTTCAAAAAATCACGAATGGATTCTCTTCGCCCTTGACTTATAACAAATAGGTTGTCGGACGTTTTCTTGCTCCTGATTGCACTTCTAAATCGGGCTATGAACTTTCGGGCAAGTTCTCTGAATTTGTGGATTGATCCCGGTTGCAGGCTTCTGAACCATTTGATGGCCAGACCCGTTCAGAGAGGCCGGGAAAGTTCTACAAAGCAATTCGTTCTCCCGTCCGAGCATAGTAATTACCAACTTGAAGTAACTAATATGCTCTTCTGGGTGAAAGTTGGCATGATAAAATTTTGGAGGAGAGGCATATTCATAATTTCATCAGAGAATGGTTCCCGATCAACCACGTCCAGATCTTCATCATGATCCCGATCCTCCAATCTGCACTCGATCTCAACCATTCTTCTTCAGAGGCAATTCTGCTACACCCCATTTCCTTCGGACTCTGCGGTATTCTCCCTTCTGGATTGCAATAGGGAGATAGATACCCTCGATCAGCTTGCTTGAGGCAGGCTTTCTCCTCGATGCTCGGATTCCTCCCGGCGACTTCTTTGAGGCAGGGATCCAGTTCAAGAAGGTATCAAAATGCGGTCAAGGGTGCTAGCCCTTGTCCCATTTTGTTGTCTTTGACCACGCTTGGCGTCAGCATGAGTGAATCTCTGGCCTTCAGCATGAGTGGATCTCTGAGTAACCTTCCCGTCTGAGTGTTTCATTTCGGTCCTTTATGGACTCCAATCTGAGGGACCAAACCTCTCAACACCCCCTAAATCTCAAGCATTCCTTTTCAGATTTCATATACATCTGCCCCTGGGGCCTTCTTAACTTACCCTCCCTATTTGGATTTTCGGGTAGCAGATTATCCTTGGGAGGGTCTTGCTCCACTCGGGTTGAGTGTGCGGCCCCATCGTCCTAATGTGTTTGATCTTCTAAGTTCGGGTTACCGCTAGCAGTTTCCTGCCGAGCACGCCCATTGTTAGCTCCTCGTCCAGCCATGACTTTAAAATTGTCGTTCCCACAGACGGCGCCAAACTAAGGCGTCACAGTAAAAATTCTGGTTCCGACTACACCCCTTCTTATTCTTGAGACGATGAGTCCTGCAAGAAAGGTTAGATGCGGGTCGACTCGTATGCCGGGTAGCCGCCTCCAATGGCGAAGTTAGACAAGTGAATAGATTAAGATCTCGTGCAAGAGCTACACAGGGTTATGTATTGGATGCTTACCGGAGGGGTGACTCCTTGCTTTTATAGTGTATGTATTACCTTTCCTAGATTTGGTAAGTTTACCCGAGGAGGGCTGCTATTTCTCCTGAGATTACGTCTCCTTGTCTCCCTGCCTTAGTCAGTCAGCAACTATCCCGACCGAGTGTTTGGTTCAGTTCCAACCGGGTCTAAATCAGCCCGCGTAGAAAACCTCCCATATCACTCCCGACTAATGGTTTTGATTCTCAAGTACTTGGCCAGGGCCACCCATTGTTTTGCTAAGGAAATGAATCGGGCTCAACGCCGGTCGGAAGAGCTGGAGCTTTTCCAAAGCCTTTGTCAGCAGGCCGACCATAGTTCCCATCAGGCCAAGAAGGAACTTGACGTTGCCCAGGCGGAAGTTGCTTCTCTTAAGAGAGGGCTAATCTCACTAAGAGCCGGGATAAATACAAAGGGAAAGCCAAATCTCTCGAGAAGAAGCTTGCGAAGGCCACCAAGGATTTTGATAGCTCATAGACACTGCTGGACGAGGAGGTGGAGAAAAACAAAAAGTTGATCAAGACGATCAAGGAATTAAGGGCCGGTTCGTCCGAGGATTTTCCTAGGTCCAAGAGGAAGGTGATTGAGGATTACTTCAAGACTCCCGAATTCAGGTCTCTGAAGTTGGCTCTCTCGACTTCCGCTTTTAGGAGAGGAACGAATCAAGGTTTTAAGTTCACCCTTGAATAGGTATCCCTCCTAGATCCGAAGAAGCTGTCAAAGATTCTCGATCCGAAGTTATAGGATGAACTCCAGCTTCCTCGACCCAATGGCCTTCCTGAGCATCCCAACTTGGTGACTCCCGATCTTGTGGACTTCATAGACCCCCTTCTCCGAAGGTCGATGATAATGACTAGCCGGCTGAGAAATCTCCGGCTGAAGGTGGAAGGACCATGAGCGACACCATTATTGACACTAACGTGTCGAATGAAAGTCTTCCGCCAAAGCAGATGTCGAGATGGGATCCTCCCCGAGTCAGTCTTTGAAGGTCGATTATAACCCTCGGGGAAGGATGTGAGTAACAGTATAAGACGGCCATCAGCTTATTGGTAAGTTCATGGCTTTCGATCGGCACATGAATGGATGTCAGCTCTTTGGTAAGTTCATGACTTTCGATCGGCACATGAATCCCGCTCCCAGCAATTGCAAAGAGTTAGAAGATGCTTCAGTATATCGATTACAGGATGCCGAATTCCCCTACGTCATTTTATTGAACTTGTAATCATGAGTAATGTAGCCTCTTATGTCCCATATCATGTAACTTCTTGTATCCCGAGTGGTAGTATTTGAATGTGGTTCATATGAATTCAGAAGGATGTATTCCCGAACCTTTTCATCAATGAAATTTTTGTTAAGTATTTTACAACTTGTTTTTCTCAGAATTATGCCTTCTGCACGAGTTGTTTACTCGAGAGATTTGATTCCAAAGGAACTTTTCTAAGTCCTCAAAAGAGGTGCTAAGGATGTGACCGGATTGGTTCCCGGGTCACTGTGCTCGTTTGTATGTAGTCCTTAAAAAATGTGCTAAAGGTGTGACCGGGTTAATTCTCGTGTCACTGTACTGGTTTGTACGTAGTCCTAAAAAAAGGTGCTAAGGGTGTGACCGGTTTGGTTCCTGTGTCATTTTTCCCCACCTATATCGTCGATGTCCTCGTCGTGTTTTCATCGTGGAACCTCCTTATATGTTATTGGAACTGCCACAATGCGTTTTTTGGTTCCCAACTTGTTTCGCTCTCGGGCAATCCCTTCCACTTCACAAATACTCTAGACTTGGAGGCACCCCGTTTGCGCATTACTCGATCCGCCATTATATGTTCTACCTCCTTGTCATAGGATGTCGTTATACTCGTAGGTGCCCTTGTAGAAGTCCCACGTCTAGGATCCTCCGCATCTCCTTGGTAAGGTTTTAACATGCTTGCATAAAAGACAATATGGATCTTGAGCTTTAGTGGGAGGTAGAGTTGGTAGGAAACCTTACCCACCTTCTTCCGATTTTAAACAGGCCTTCATACCGACAGACCAGTCCTTTGTGTACCTTTCGCAAGGACTTGAATTGTTGGGGTAATCACTTCACCATGACCATGACCATGACCATGTACCCTGTTTCGAAGTTTGCGGGTCGTCTATCTTTGTTGGCCCACTTCTTCATCTTCTTTATGGCTTTGTCTAAATATGATTTAACCACATCCAAGCTTTCTCGCCACTTCTTGGCGAACTTGTAAGTTGAGGGGCTCTTTCCCTTATAACCCGATACTATAGAGTGCGGTGTTAACGATTGTTGCCCCCGTGGCACTCTCAAATGCGCTTTGGTTTGTGCCACATCAAGCAACTTGGCCCAATCTCGCTGGTTGGCACTCACAAAGTTCCTCAAGTATAGCTCAAGTAAGTTGTTGACACATTCAGTCTATCCAACCGTTTGGGGATGAAAGTTTGTTGAGTACCGCAAGGATGTGCCCAACAACTAGAACAACTACGCCCAAAACCTCCCCATGAAGCGAGGGTCATGATCGCTGAGGATCGATTGTGGCACCCCACAATACTTAACCACATTCTTTAGGAAGAGCCTAGCTGTTTCTTCCGCTGGACAATCCCTTGGTGCTACCACCAGCATAATTGACCCACATCCAACAAACTTAGGTAGAGCGCTGATGAAGTCCATAGATACATTCTCCTAAGCACGACTTGGTGTAGGCAATGGCTCCAACAAACCTCGTCGTGTTGTTCCACCATGTCTTGCTGGCACACAAGACAAGTCCTTACCTAAGACTCAACATCATCCCGCATCTAAGGCCAATAGTAGGCCGCTTCAAACAATGCACGAGTGTGTTTTTGCCCTGGGTGACCAGCCCACTTGGTGTCCTGGCATTCACGGATAATGTTCCTCCTTAGGTTGTTCCACTGAGGAACAAAGATCCTCTTCCTTTTGGCATAGAGAACATCATCCTCTTCCCAAAACCACCTTGTTATACCTTCCTTGGCAAGGGCGTGTGGAGCTGCCCTCTTGGAGTATCCTACAATGAACCTCCGGTAGTAGTTTATAATGCCTAGAAAAGACCTCAACTCGCCAACCTTGGTTGGTGCCTCCCATTTCCGAATTGCTTTCACTTTGCTCTCATCCATTTTCAATGTTCCGCCCCCTACCTTATGACCTAGGAACATCACCTCTTCTTGTGCGAATGCGTGCTTCTCCTTCTTCACATATAGTTGGTTCTCCTTTAGGGTTTGAAGAACCAACCTTAGATGTTGTGCATGTTCCTCCAATGTGTTACTATAGATGACGAAGTCATCCAAGTACACGACCACGAATTTGTCGAGGTAAAGGTGGAATATCTTGTTCATGATAGTGCAAAATGTGGTTGGTGCATTGGTGAGCCAAAGGGCATCCACAGTGCCTTTCCATGCCCCAATTGTCATTTCGACCCCATTGGCAACTCCCTCGGTAGGGTGCGCTTTTGAGTTAACGGCCTTAAGACTCCCTCTTTCCTTGCTCATTTTAAGTCCCAAACACTTTGCCTCCTCCGTTGAGACAAAATTGTGTGTTGCCCCCTTATAAACCATGGCCCTTGCCATCTTACCGTTGATACGCGCCTCCACATACATCAACCCCTTTGGCGATGTAGGGGCTTTGTCCTCCTTGGCCTTAATGGCACCAAGCTGCCACAACGATCCCACGTGCGCCTCCTCCTCGTTCTTGTGTTCGAGTAGTGCACTTAGAGCCTTCCGTTTTGGGCAATCCCTAGCCCAATGTGGTCCATCACAAAGGAAGCAATTGTCTTTGGGTTGGAATTTCTTCTTCTTCTCGTACTTGCCACCCTCTTTGCTCGAAGAGAACTTATTTGTGCCTTCCCTTGTGTGGTCGATCTTCGACCCCTTCTCTACCCCACCTTTGCCATTATTGCTCTTCTCGGCCTTGAACTCATCCATTCTAAACTCTATCAAGGACTCCGCTGCCACTATAGCCGTCTCAAGATCTTGCACACCTCGACGTTGTAGCTCTTGTGAGGCCATATTTAGGAGTCCATCCATAAAGTCGAAGAGAAGTTCCTCTTTGATCATACTCGGGACCTCCAAATCGACCCCGTGTTCTTTAGCCTCTTGATGTTCTTTCGGGCCAAGAATGCAGCACTCTCCGGATAAAATTGCTTATTAAGCCCCTTTGCATTTCGTTGTACCTTCGTCTCCACCATAGAGCTGCTGTCTGGATGAGGTATAGTTGCACGGTCTTGATATTGCTGAACACGTCCTTCATCAACGTAGCCTCGAAATAGCGCTCCATATGCCATATGAAGTTGTCAACCTCTCGGGCATCTCTTGTTCCCTCGAATGCTTTGGGCTTTGGCACCTCAACCTTTGGTGCTTCACGCACACATTCCCTCCAGTCATGGTTCTCCTACACATTTCCAACTCTCCACTCAATTCGTGCACACGAGCTTCCACCGCGGCAATCCTTTCCACCACTTGGTTATGAAGAGCATCAGGATGTTACTGTTGTTTGTGCTCCATAGTGTTAAGAGCACCCAATAGGAATTCCTTGAGCTCGTACATCCGACCATCGGGCTCCTCAGTCCTTTGCTCCCCAATGTCGAGGCGTTCCCTAGCCTCGACCATTGGCAACTCTACCCACGTTAGACGTGGCTCCAAAGTAGCACCAACTTCAACAGACTTCTCCTTGCTCTTACGCTTATCCTTGGAGGTGTGGGTCTCCCTCCCACAATTTAGCTCTCCTTGTGCACCATTGAGCATCTCAAACTCACTCCTCATCATGTCTTCCCACACGCTTAACACACCATTGAGCATCTCAGACTCGCTCGTCATCATGTCTTCCCACACACTTGACACACCCAACCGAAGCTCTGATACCACAAATATCACGGCCTTAGTTATTGACTACGCTAACCGCGCCGGCACTTAGCAGTTACTTGAACTAAGTCAACCAAAAACCCACCTAGAGAGAGTAGAAGAGAGCTTAAAACTGCAAGAGAACCTTTATAAAACCCACCTCTTCTCTCTGGTTTTGGAGGTGCTCTCTCGTATCCTTCAAACTAAGACAGACCAGCTCCTAATCTCTCCTATCCCCATATGTAAAGCCCTCAATCTCACCCATCTTGCCTTTGCTGATGATCTTAATATTTTCACCAAAGCAAATCATAGCTCCATCTCCTCCATTAACTCTGCCCTCTCCTTTTTTGGATCCATCTCAGCCCTTAGGGTCAATCTTGACAAATCCACTATCTTCCTTTCTGGAGTGACTGAGCCCCTACGCTCTAATCTCCTAAATCTCTCTGGCATCAAGCCAGGCTCCTTCCTTGTTGTCTACCTTGGCCTTCCTCTTATCCCGGGGAGGCTCTCTCGCCATCATTGTTCCCTCATGATGGACCATATCCGCAAGAGTCTCCAACTTTAGAAAAGCCGGCTCCTCTCTTTCGCTAGTAGGGTGGAACTCATTCGATCTGTTCTCCAATCTTCCTACCTTTATTGGTGTGGGATTTTCCCTATCCCTAAGGCCATCTCGTCGGCGATGGAATCCCCCTTCTGTGCTTTTCTTTGGAAAGGTCAGGAATCTAAGCGATTCCTTCGCCCCATCAGTTGGTCCAACATTTGTCGTCCCAAAACTAAGGGGGGCCTAGGAATCCGTAGAATCCAAGAAGTCAATTCCGCCGCATTGCTTAAACTTATCTGGAAAATTGTCTCAAATCATAACTCCATCTGGGTCCATTGGGTCCACTCTCACCTTCTCAAATCTGACTCCTTCTAGACTGCCCCTATCCCTCCTAATCCTTCCTGGATCTGGAGGAAGCTTCTTCTCCTAAGGCCTCGGGCTCTTCCTGCTTTTACCATCCACATCTCTTCTGGTTCTTCTACTTCCGCATGGCTTATGAGACCCATATTCCCAGATCTACCCCTCTCTCCCACTTCATCTCTAACGGTTCTTGGGTCCCTTCTCCTCACCAGAGTCTCACGCAAGTCTGGAATTCTCTCCCTCCCCTATTTTCTCATCCTCGCGACTTAGTTATCTGGCTTCCCTCTACCACCAAATCATTTACCACCTCTTCTGCTTGGTTTGGTTCAAAGGTCATATTCCCCGCCATTCACTTACCCTTTGGAGAGCCCTAAACTTAGCCCTTCCAACCCAGTCTTTCCTCTTGTCCCGCCGCATCCTTGTGAACCCAAATTGTATCCTTTGTAGGAATGGTACTGAGGACATTGAGCATTTGTTCTTTTCTTACCCTTTCTCTAGTTCTCTATGGAGAAAAGCCCTTACCTTCATTTGGCCCCGCTCCCGTCATTCTTTTAGTTTTAGCCGGGATTGGTCTAGGGTATTGAGTAACTTTTCAGGTTCCTCTATATGTGATCGCATTGGCAAGCTAGTCTTTGGTGCTACAGTCCACCATCTTTGGTGGGAACGGAATCTCCGTCGCTGGACCTCCAAATCCCGCTCTATTGACACTATTTGGAATGCTATTTATTTTGATGTATCTGCTAAAATTTCTGCTATCCCCATCCCCCGGTGTTGACTCCCCAATGAACAGGCTCATTATTGTTTCCTAGAGACTCAACTCCCATCTTCACACTTGATCCTGTCTTTTGGGATCATTCTCTGTACTTTGTTTTCTGTCTTAAATTGATTATTTATTCATCCAAAAAAAAAAACCTTTAGAGAACTTGTATTAATCACTTGTTTGAAGCTTTGTACAAATGAGTCCCTCCCATATTTATAGGTGAGGTAGGATACAATAATGGTTATGACTTTGTACAAGTGTCTATAATCTAATGGTTGGGGACATTCTAGTGGATCTAGATATTTCTAGGGACATTTCTAGAAAAAAGATATTTTCTAGTTGTAAGATTCCTCTAGGATCTCCCTCCTTTCTAGAATGTGGGTCAAATGTAACCCATTAGTATCCTTTCTAAGTTAGGCACGGCCATATGTGGCCCATTAGTATAGCACCATTGGGCTCATAACAAATTGGGTCGTGTCATAGAGCTTCAGTGCCATATGCAAGGCGAAATGGTGTTTCTCCTGTAGGAACACGGGTTGTGGTTCGGTATGACCACAAAACGCTCGAGAGTTCTTCATCCCATAGAGCTCAGCTGTCTTCCAGCCTTTTCTGCATCCCGTCAAGGGAAGTGATATTTGTGACTTCCACTTGTCCATTGCTTTGTGGATAAGCAACCGAGGAACAACGATGTTCAATGTGATATCTTTAGCAAAATGTCTTGAATCTTTATCCTTCAAATTGTTTCCATTGTCAGTTACCAGAATCCGGGGAATTCCAAACCAGTATAAGACTTCTTCTTCAAAGAACTTTTCCATCTGTCTCTCCGTGATGGAAGCTAAAGGCTCGGCCTCGAAGTAATCAATGGCTACGACGAGATATTCCGGGTCTCTCGAGGCTTCTGATAACATTCCGACTATGTCCATCCCCCACATAGCGAATATATTTATGACTAAAATCATGTGCCAAAATCAATAAGGGTGAACCTCAAGGTGGAGAAGCACCCTTAACCTTAGAATAAATATATCTCAAGAATGGAAATAGCCATATGATAAAAATCAAGCATATCGAATAGCCATAACTTCAAAGAAAGTTATAATCACAAGCACATTCCCACATTAATGGATAAAATAAAGAGTCGAAATCGAGGGAGGAGAATCTCAAGTTGGAGACACACCACCAACACAATAGGATAGTAGTAGAATCAAAAGGACAAGGATAAAATAATAAATGAAATCATGTGTCGAATTAGGCATGGCGAATCTCAAGGTGGAGATGTACCATCGACCACATAAGAGTAATAATCGTAAGGAACAGTGTAGTTCAATAAGAGAAATTAAGTGTCAACTTTGATCACGACGAATATCGATTTATAGGAAAAGTACAATCAGAAGAATGAGAAGAGAATAATGATTCGAAATTAAGTGTCAAAATCACAAGTAAAACTCAAGGTGGGCCGTGTAGGAAAGTATAATCATAAGGACAAGAATATATTTATGACTAAAATCATGTGCCAAAATCAATAAGGGTGAACCTCAAGGTGGAGAAGCACCCTTAACCTTAGAATAATTATAATCACAAGAATGGAAATAGCCATATAATAAAAATCAACCATATCAAATAGGCTTAACCTCTAAGAAAGTTATAATCACAAGCACATTCCCACATTTATGGCTTAAATAAGAAGTTGAAATCGAGGGAGGAGAATCTCAAGTTGGAGACGCACCACCAACCCAATAGGATAAGTAGAATCAAAAGGACAGGGATAGAATAATCATTGGAATCATGTGTCGAATTTGGCATGGCGAATCTCAAGGTGGAGATGTAGCATCGACCACAAAAGAGTAATAATCGTAAGGAACAGTGTAGTACAATAAGAGAAATTAAGTGTCAACTTTGATCACGACGAATATCGATTTATAGGATAAGTACAATCAGAAGCATGAGAATAGAATAATGATTCGAAATTCAGTGTCAAAATCACAAGTAAAACTCAAGGTGGGCCGTGTATGAAAGAATAATCATAAGGACAAGAATATATTTATGAATAAAATCATGTGCCAAAATCAATAAAGGTGAACCTAAAGGTGAAGAAACAACCTTAACCTTAGAATAATTATAATTACAATAATGGAAATAGTCATATGATAAAAATCAAGCATATCAAATAGGCTTAACCTCTAAGAAAGTTATAATCACAAGCACATTCCCACATTAATGGCTAAAATAAAGATTCGAAATCGAGGGAGGAGAATGTCAAGTTGGAGACGCACCACCAACCCAATATCATAAGTAGAATCAAAAGGACAACGATAGAATAATCATTAAAATCATGTGTCGAATTTGGCATGTCGAATCTCAAGGTGTAGATGTACCATCGACCACATAAGAGTAATAATCATAAGTAACGGTGTAGTTCAATAATAGAAATTAAGTGTCAACTTTGATCACGACGAATATCGATTTATAGGATAAGTACAATCAGAAGCCTGAGAATAGAATAATGATTCGAAATTAAGTGTCAAAATCACAAGTAAAACTCAAGGTGGGCCGTGTAGGAAAGTATAATCGTAAGGACAAGAATATATTTAGTACTAAAATCATGTGCCAAAATCAATAAGGGTGAACCTCAAGGTGGAGAAGCACCCTTAACCTTAGAATAATTATAATCACAAGAATGGAAATAGCCATATGATAAAAATCAAGCATATCAAATAGGCTTAACCTCTAAGAAAGTTATAATCACAAGCACATTCCCACATTAATGGCTAAAATAAAGAGTCGAAATCGAGGGAGGAGAATCTCAAGTTGGAGACGCACCACCAACCCAATAGGATAAGTAGAATCAAAAGGACAGGAATAGAATAATCATTGAAATCATGTGTCGAATTTGGCATGGCAAATCTCAAGGTGGAGATGTATCATCGACCACATAAGAGTAATAATCATAAGGAACAGTGTAGTTCAATAAGAGAAATTAAGTGTCAACTTTGATCACGACGAATATCGATTTATAGGATAAGTACAATCAGAAGCATGAGAATAGAATAATGATTCGAAATTAAGTGTCAAAATCACAAGTAAAACTCAAGGTGGACCGTGTAGGAAACTATAATCATAAGGACAAGAATATATTTATGAATAAAATCCGGTGCCAAAATCAATAAGGGTGAACCTTAAGGTGGAGAAGCACCCTTAACCTTAGTATAAGTATAACGACAAGAATGGAAATAGCCATATGATAAAAATCAAGCATATCAAATAGGCTTAACCTCTAAGAAATTTATAATCACAAGCACATTCCCACATTAATGGCTAAAATAAAGAGTCGAAATCGAGGGAGGCGAATCTCAAGTTGGAGACGCACCACCAACCCAATAGGATAAGTAGAATCAAAAGGACAGGAATAGAATAATCATTGAAATCATGTGTCGAATTTGGCATGGCAAATCTCAAGGTGGAGATGTATCATCGACCACATAAGAGTAATAATCATAAGGAACAGTTTAGTTCAATAAGAGAAATTAAGTATCAACTTTGATCACGACGAATATCGATTTATAGGATAAGTACAATCAGAAACATGATAATAGAATAATGATTCGAAATTAAGTGTCAAAATCACAGGTAAAACTCAAGGTGGACCGTGTAGGAAAGTATAATCATAAGGACAAGAATATATTTATGACTAAAATCATGTGCCAAAATCAATAAGGGTGAACCTCAAGGTGGAGAAGCACCCTTAACCGTAGAATAAGTATAATCACAAGAATGGAAATAGCCATATGATAAAAATCAAGCATATCAAATAGGCTTAACCTCTAAGAAAGTTATAATCACAAGCACATTCCCACATTTATGGCTGAAATAAAGAGTCGAAATCGAGGGAGGAGAATCTCAAGTTGGAGACGCACCACCAACCCAATAGGATAAGTAGAATCAAAAGGACAGGGATAGAATAATCAATGAAATCATGTGTCGAATTTGGCATGGCGAATCTCAAGGTGGAGATGTATCATCGACCACATAAGAGTAATAATCATAAGGAACAGTGTAGTTCAATAAGAAAAATTAAGTGTCAACTTTGATCACGACGAATATCGATTTATAGGATAAGTACAATCAGAAGCATGAGAATAGAATAATGATTCGAAATTAAGTGTCAAAATCACAAGTAAAACTCAAGGTGGACCGTGTAGGAAAGTATAATCATAAGGACAAGAATATATTTATGACTAAAATCATGTGCCAAAATCAATAAGGGTGAACCTCAAGGTGGAGAAGCACCCTTAACCTTAGAATAAATATAATCACAAGAATGGAAATAGCCATATGATAAAAATCAAGCATATCAAATAGGCTTAACCTCTAAGAAAGTTATAATCACAAGCACATTCCCACATTAATGGCTAAAATAAAGAGTCGAAATCGAGGGAGGAGAATCTCAAGTTGGAGACGCACCACCAACCCAATAGGATAAGTAGAATCAAAAGGACAAGGATAGAATAATCATTGAAATCATGTGTCGAATTTGGCATGGCGAATCTCAAGGTGAAGATGTACCATCGACCACATAAGAGTAATAATCATAAGCAACATTGTAGTTCAATAATAGAAATTAAGTGTCAACTTTAATCACGACGAATATCGACTAATAGGATAAGTACAATCAGAAGCATAAAAATAGAATAATGATTCGAAATTAAGTGTCAAAATCACAGGTAAAACTCAAGGTGGACCGTGTAGGAAAGTATAATCATAAGGACAAGAATATATTTATGACTAAAATCATATTCCAAAATCAATAAGGGTGAACTTCAAGGTGGAGAAGCACCCTTAACCTTAGAATAACTATATCACAAGAATGGAAATAGCCATCTGATAAAAATCAAGCATATCAAATAGCCATAACCTCTAAGAAAGTTATAATCACAAGCACATTCCCACATTTATGGCTGAAATAAAGAGTCGAAATCGAGGGAGGAGAATCTCAAGTTGGAGACGCACCACCAACCCAATAGGATAAGTACAATCAAAAGAACAGGGATAGAATAATCATTGAAATCATGTGTCGAATTTGGCATGGCGAATCTCAAGGTGGAGATGTACCATCGACCACATAAGAGTAATAATCATAAGGAACAGTGTAGTTCAATAAGAGAAATTAAGTGTCAACTTTGATCACGACGAATATCGATTTATAGGATAAGTACAATAAGAAGCATGAGAATAGAATAATGATTCGAAATTAAGTGTCAAAATCACAAGTAAAACTCAAGGTGGGCCGTGTAGGAAAGTATAATCATAAGGACAAGAATATATTTATGACTAAAATCATGTGCCAAAATCAATAAGGGTGAACCTCAAGGTGGAGAAGCACCCTTAACCTTAGAATAAGTATAATCACAAGAATGGAAATAGCCATATGATAAAAATCAAGCATATCAAATAGGCTTAACCTCTAAGAAAGTTATAATCACAAACACATTCCCACATTAATGGCCAAAATAAAGAGTCGAAATCGAGGGAGGCGAATCTCTAGTTGGAGACGCACCACCAACCCAATAGGATAAGTAGAATCAAAAGGACAGGAATAGAATAATCATTGAAATCATGTGTCGAATTTGGCATGGCGAATCTCAAGGTGGAGATGTATCATCGACCACATAAGAGTAATAATCATAAGGAACAGTGTAGTTCAATAAGAAAAATTAAGTGTCAACTTTGATCACGACGAATATCGATTTATAGGATAAGTACAATCAGAAGCATGAGAATAGAATAATGATTCGAAATTAAGTGTCAAAATCACAAGTAAAACTCAAGGTGGGCCGTGTAGGAAAGTATAATCATAAGGACAAGAATATATTTATGACTAAAATCATGTGCCAAAATCAATAAGGGTGAACCTCAAGGTGGAGAAGCACCCTTAACCTTAGAATAATTATAATCACAAGAATGGAAATAGCCATATGATAAAAATCAAGCATATCAAATAGGCTTAACCTCTAAGAAAGTTATAATCACAAGCACATTCCCACATTAATGGCTAAAATAAAGATTCGAAATCGAGGGAGGAGAATCTCAAGTTGGAGACGCACCACCAACCCAATATCATAAGTAGAATCAAAAGGACAAGGATAGAATAATCATTTAAATCATGTGTCGAATTTGGCATGGCAAATCTCAAGGTGGAGATGTACCATCGACCACATAAGAGTAATAATCATAAGGAACAGTGTAGTTCAATAATAAAATTCAGTGTCAACTTTGATCACGACGAATATCGATTTATAGGATAAGTACAATCAGAAACATGATAATAGAATAATGATTCGAAATTAAGTGTCAAAGTCACAGGTAAAACTCAAGGTGGACCGTGTAGGAAAATATAATCATAAGGATAAGAATATATTTATGCCTAAAATCATGTGCCAAAATCAATAAAGGTGAACCTCAAGGTGGAGAAACAACCTTAACCTTAGAATAATTATAATCACAAGAATGGAAATAGCCATCTGATAAAAATCAAGCATATCAAATAGGCTTAACCTCTAAGAAAGTTATAATCACAAACACATTCCCACATTAATGGCCAAAATAAAGAGTTGAAATCGAGGGAGGCGAATCTCTAGTTGGAGACGCACCACCAACCCAATAGGATAAGTAGAATCAAAAGGACAGGAATAGAATAATCATTGAAATCATGTGTCGAATTTGGCATGGCGAATCTCAAGGTGGAGATGTACCATCGACCACATAAGAGTAATAATCGTAAGGAACAGTGTAGTTCAATAAGAGAAATTAAGTGTCAACTTTGATCACGACAAATATCAATTTATAGGATAAGTACAATCAGAAGCATAAGAATAGAATAATGATTCGGAATTAAGTGTAAAAATCACAGGTAAAACTCAAGGTGAACCGTTGAGCAAAGTATAATCGTAAGGACAAGAATATATTTATGACTAAAATCATGTGGCAGAATCAATAAGGGTGAACCTCAAGGTGGAGAAGCACCCTTAACCTTAGAATAAATATAATAACAAGAATGGAAATAGCCATATGAAAAAAATCAAGAATATCAAATAACCATAACTTCTAAGAAAGTTATAATCACAAGCACATTCCCACATTTATGGCTAAATAAAGAATCGAAATCGTGGGTGGAGAATCTCAAGTTGGTGACGCACCACCAACCCAATAGGATAAATAGAATCAAAAGGACAGGGATAGAATAATCATTGAAATCATGTGTCGAATTTGGCATGGCGAATCTCAAGGTGGAGATGTACCATCGACCACATAAGAGTAATAATCATAAGCAACAGTGTAGTTCAATAAGAGAAATTAAGTGTCAACTTTGATCACGACGAATATCGACTTATAGGATAAGTACAATAAGAAGCATGAGAATAGAATAATGATTCGAAATTAAGATTCAAAATCACAGTTAAAACTCAAGGTGGACCGTGTAGGAAAGTATAATCATAAGGACAAGAATATATTTATGACTAAAATCATGTGCCAAAATCAATAAGGGTGAACTTCAAGGTGTAGAAGCACCCTTAACCTTAGAATAACTATATCACAAGAATGGAAATAGCCATCTGATAAAAATCAAGCATATCAAATAGGCTTAACCTCTAAGAAAGTTATAATCACAAGCACACATTCCCACATTAATGGCAAAAATAAAGATTCGAAATCGAGGGAGGAGAATCTCAAGTTGGAGACGCATCACCAACCCAATATCATAAGTAGAATCAAAGGGACAAGGATAGAATAATCATTGAAATCATGAGTCGAATTTGGCATGTCGAATTTAAAGGTGTAGATGTACCATCGACCACATAAGAGTAATAATCGTAAGGAACAGTGTAGTTCAACAAGAGAAATTAAGTGTCAACTTTGATCACAACGAATATCGATTTGTAAGATAAGTACAATCAGAAGCATGAGAATAGAATAATGATTCGAAATTAAGTGTCAAAATCACAAGTAAAACTCAAGGTGGGCCGTGTAGGATAGTATAATCGTAAGGACAAGAATATATTTATGACTAAAATCATGTGCCAAAATCAATAAGGGTGAACCTCAAGGTGGAGAAGCACCCTTAACCTTAGAATAAATATAATCACAAGAATGGAAATAGCCATATATGATAAAAATCAAGCATATCAAATAGGCTTAACCTCTAAGAAAGTTATAATCACAAGCACATTCCCACATTAATGGCTAAAATAAAGAGTCGAAATCGAGGGAGGCGAATCTCAAGTTGGAGACGCACCACCAACCCAATAGGATAAGTAGAATCAAAAGGACAGGAATAGAATAATCATTGAAATCATGTGTCGAATTTGGCATGGCAAATCTCAAGTTGGAGATGTATCATCGACCACATAAGAGTAATAATCATAAGGAACAGTGTAGTTCAATAAGAGATATTAAGTGTCAACTTTGATCACGACGAATATCGATTAATAGGATAAGTACAATCAGAAGCATGATAATAGAATAATGATTCGAAATTAAGTGTCAAAATCACAAGTAAAACTCAAGGTGGGCCGTGTATGAAAGAATAATCATAAGGACAAGAATATATTTATGAATAAAATCATGTGCCAAAATCAATAAGGGTGAACCTCAAGGTGGAGAAGCACCCTTAACCTTAGAATAAGTATAATCACAAGAATGGAAATAGCCATATGATATAAATCAAGCATATCAAATAGGCTTAACCTCTAAGAAAGTTATAATCACAAGCACATTCCCACATTAATGGCTAAAATAAAGAGTCGAAATCGAGGGAGGCGAATCTCTAGTTGGAGACGCACCACCAACCCAATAGGATAAGTAGAATCAAAAGGACAGGAATAGAATAATCATTGAAATCATGTGTCGAATTTGGCATGGCAAATCTCAAGGTGGAGATATACCATCGACCACATAAGAGTAATAATCATATGCAACAGTGTAGTTCAATAATAGAAATTAAGTGTCAACTTTAATCACGACGATTATCGACTTATAGGATAAGTACAATCAGAAGCATAAGAATAGAATAATGATTCGAAATTAAGTGTCAAAATCACAGGTAAAACTCAAGGTGGACCGTGTTGGAAAGTATAATCATAAGGACAAGAATATATTTATGGCTAAAATCATGTGCCAAAATCAATAAGGGTGAACCTCAAGGTGGAGAAGCACCCTTAACCTTAGAATAACTATATCACAAGAATGGAAATAGCCATCTGATAAAAATCAAGAATATCAAATGGCCATAACCTCTAAGAAAGTTATAATCACAAGCACATTCCCACATTTATGGCTGAAATAAAGAGTCGAAATTGAGGGAGGAGAATCTCAAGTTGGAGACGCACCACCAACCCAATAGGATAAGTAGAATCTAAAGAACAGGGATAGAATAATCATTGAAATCATGTGTCGAATTTGGCATGGCGAATCTCAAGGTGGAGATGTACCATCGACCACATAAGAGTAATAATCGTAAGGAACAAGTGTAGTTCAATAAGAGAAATTAAGTGTCAACTTTGATCACGACGAATATCGATTTATAGGATAAGTACAATCAGAAACATGATAATAAAAAAATGATTCGAAATTAAGTGTCAAAATCACAGGTAAAACTCAAGGTGGACCGTGTAGGAAAATATAATCATAAGGATAAGAATATATTTATGCCTAAAATCATGTGCCAAAATCAATAAGGGTGAACCTCAAGGTTGAGAAGCACCCTTAACCCAATAGGATAAGTAGAATAATATGGACAAGAATAAAATTATGATTGAAATCAAGTGTCAAAATCGAAGATGACAAATCTCAAGGTGCAGACTCACACTCAATCGTATCGGACAAATACAATTACAAGGGTAGGGACAAAAATATGACTACAGTAAATTTCAGGAAGGGTCAATATTAAGGCAGAGACACACCGTTGACCTTGTAGAAAAATTTTAATCAGAAGGACAAAAATAGATTTATGACTAAAATCATGTGTCAAAATTGTGAAGGTCGAATTGCAAGGTGGAGACACACCCTCAACCTTATAGAATAAGTATTATCACAATGACAGGAATGAAATTATCATTGAAATCAAGTGTTAAAATTGAGGAAGGTGAATCTAAAGGTGGAGATCCACCTTCATCCTTATAGGATAAATATAATCACAAGGACATGAGTAGAATTATGATTAATTAAAATCAAGAGTCAAAATCATGGAGGGGAAATCTCAAGGTGGAAATGCACTGAACCCTTATAGAAAAATTATAATCACAAGGACAAACATAAATTTATGAATGAAATCATGTGTCAAAATCGAGGAGGGCGAATCGTAAGTGCCTAATGTGAAGGTATGGTTAGTTTTAGGGGTAAAAATGTCCAAAGAGGAAAAGTTATTGTTTTGTTTAGTTTTGTAAACCCAAAGTTGGCTTTAGCTAATTTTGTTGAAATAAACATTGGGTGACTATTCACTAAAAATAAACCTAGAAGTAGCTAATCTACTAATTATCCCATATAATAATGTTTGAAATCAAGTATCAAAATCAAGGAGGGTGAATCTTAAAAGTGGAGACGCACCCCTTAACCTTATACAATAAGTTTAATCTCAGGGCAAGAATAAGACTATAATTGAAATCAAGTATCAAAATCGAGGAGGGTAGATCTCAGGGTAGAGACGGACCTTCATCCTTATAGGATAGGTACCAACACAAGGACATGAATAGAATTATGATTAAAATCAAGGGTTGAAACTGGTGTGACACAATATGATTATTTATAGCCTAGTCCAATATAACGACGACTTTGCATTGAATATCTTTAATTTAGCCATCCATGGTAGAGAAAAATTTCCACTATCCTATTTCTATTGTCAAATTTGAGTAATACAAATGGATGTGGGCCTTGTTGTGACTACTAAACCCTTAGGGCAAAGAAACCTTGCTAAAAGGCAAAATTCATCCATCCAAAGTTTGTATTTTCTTGTTCTCCTTCGTTGTTCAAATCTTTTCGTAGTTGAAGAGTTGAGATGTTGGTGTCATTAATGGAAAGAGTTGTGGATTGGCAGCTGTCCCTTACTTGGTAGCCGTCCTTCTTCCTTCATTCTATTCACAAACCTAACTCCATTCTACTCACAAAGTTACAATTGATCCACCTCCCATCCGATGTTCTTCCAATTACTTCACCAACATGCATTACTTTCTGAGTTCGAAACACCACTACAGCAGATATTCTGACCAACATCAATCAATTTTAAATGCAGCACAGGTTCGTGGCCTGCATTCAATCCCACATTGAAGCGCTGCCGATTGGAACTTTAGTCTACAGAACATAAGTTTCCAAGTTGGTGAACAATGTCATCTCTAGCAATCAAACCATAATCAAGTGAGACTTGCAGCAGTCCTTCCTCTAAATACAAGCATTACTTGAGTATAGTCTGATTAGAATTGTAGCCAACGGTTTGACTTACACAGTATGCTTCTAAATTTCTGGCCTTGCTTTCTAATTTGGTTTTGTTGATAAGCTTCTAAATTTATGGCCTTGCTTTCTAATTTGGTTTTGTTGATAAGCTTCTAAATTTATGGCCTTGCTTTCTAATTTGGTTTTGTTAGTCACTTTGGTGCAAAGTAGTCATTAATTTTAGCCATAAAATGGTCAGTTAACTATTAATGACATACCAACTTCAGATGGAATAGGTTAGTGAGAAGTCAAATCAATGAATTGACACCAAAATAGTTCAATCTACCTAGGCCGACTTCATAAGAGCTGGCACAATTGGCAATTGGTAGGATTAGGTCACTGAGGAGTCAAATCAAATGAATTTCCACTTCATATAGTTCAGTCTACCTAGACCAACCACATAAGAGTTGGCCACACTTAGAAATAGGTGTTCATCAAAAAAAGGTTTCTTTTCAAAGAGCAAATGACCATTTTTTTTTAATAAAAACAAGTGCAGTGGACCAATAGACAAAGAAAAACATCTGTACATATGAGAACAAATCAGCCAATAAACTTGATTCCAAAAACAAAAGATCAGACATCATGCTATAGAAATGGTTTATACAGGATCCATTGGTTTACCCATGAAATAAAATGATTCAGATAGCATATTAGACAGAAATACTGAAAGAAAAGACACTAAGACAGCCAGTAATTGTTGAGACACAAACCTAATCATACACTCGCGTTCAAGCTTCGACTGTTTGTCATCGCTCCCTTTCATGGCTTTTTCAAGATCTTCCACCTTCCACTCCTCGAGATCCATATCCTTCAGCAAGCCAACATAGAAATCAGAAAGCAAATAGACAAAATACTAAGAAGAATGTGTATTCATACTTACGGGAACAATAGAAGCAACATCATGCATGAAGAATAACCTACTAAACAAACTATAAGAAGTGTCTAGAAGAAGCCAAATACAGAACCAGAACTATTCCAATGCAGTGCAGAATCGATCTATTCATTATTGTGTAAATGGGTGTCATGTTGACATGTGAACCTCTGTTTGTTATTTTCTTCTCTGTTGTATAATGGTTCCCATAGGATTCAGTATCAAATTCCTAAATACTTCTTTTCTTGCAAAAATTTTGGTTGTAAAGTCTCTCTCTACCCTAGGCAATTCAATCACTAGATTCCTGTCCCCATCCATCTCCACTATCATGAGTTCTACATCTGAAACAGTCCCTGAACTTGAGGTTACAAACTCTCTGAGAATTCATTCAGGTTTCAAACCATCATTTGTGGATGTTAGAGAGCAGTGTATCGGGATCCTGCTTCTGAAATTTCATATTAAAAAATCTTTCACTCATGAATTAAAATAGTTGGATGGATTACTAGAGGAATTCTTGATATTACTTAGGAATCGCTGAATTTGATTAGTTACTTGTGAAGCAGTACTGTTAAGTGGAAGAAGACAATCATAAGAGACTTGTAGTATGAAGCACCCTCAGACGTAACTACCCTTTAATTTTTTTTCCTTCTAAACGACATTGCCACTTTTTCAAATTTATTACAGCGTTACCAGGGATCACGGTTCCATCTCACAGTTTCCTTGTTGAGAAATTAACTCGTTACAAACCATAAATTAAATAGTAGTACACTTTCAGTAACTTCCTCATATCGTTGATCCATCTCCCTCATAACCATTTAACATCTGAAGTATGAGAAAAATTCTATATACCAAGCAGAAAAGGCAAAAGAACTATAGGAAGGCAGAATTAACGAACAGTAGATGAAAACCAGTGAAAGGGATTTCAAACCTTTGCCAACATGGAACCCCGTGGATTTGCAATTCTTCCCCTTGTAGAATTCTCAGCAACATCAATAAAGAAGCTCTCGAAGAAAGCAGCCGGCGACCTTCAAGACTAAGAGAAATTAGGGTTTCAGTGGTGAAACAAATATGGGTAATGAGGCTAAGTCGACACCGGCCAAAACCCCTGCTTTTGCCAGCATCGGTTGCTTCCACTTGTGGCCTTCTTTGACCGACGAACACCCACTCTTCTTCTCTTCGTGAATAAACGAACAGGAATTCCAAGCCGAAGAAAGGCGCGATAGAAAGAGTTAGATACTCAAAACGATGAGAAAACAGGGTTTCAGTGGATGAATGAAGATGGGTAACGATCGGAGGGAGTACCCAAAACGACCGGAGAAACCAGGGTTTCAATGGAGAGAAGAAAATGGCTAATGATCTGAGAGAGTCGATACTCAAAACGCGTATTGATACTCGAAACGATCGGAGAAACCAGTGTTCAGTAGAGGAACGAAAATGGGCATCGATCGGAGAGACAGTTGATGAAGCAGCGGGAGATGAAGCGGCGGGAGATGAAGCGGCATTTGATCAAATATCTGCACGGGTTAAATGAGGTTTAAATATATAAATAAACAAAATTTAAAAAGAAGATGAAACGATCCCCAAAGACTAGAAAAGAGATTTAACCGACATTTATCATAACGTCGGTTTGTTTTAACTATTTTTAAAAAAAATTTACTTTGTATTTTAATTATCAAATATAAGTTTTTCAAAAAAATCTTATTTCCCATAGTGGTTCTTTTTCTTTTTTTGGAATAAAATAATGATTCATCTGGTAACAAAATTATAGGATTGTTTAACAAAATAAAAAATAAATTATACGATTAAATTATTAAAAGAATAAAAGATAATTATTGTTATTCCCATTTACTCTAATTTAATGACTACTTTATCTCCTATAGTTTTTTCAAATTACTAATTCAACTATAGATCCTTCTGCTAGGGGTATCAATTTTCAACCCGAACTGTTAAAACCGGACCGAACCGGCATGTTATAGCCCATACTCGAGTTGAGAGAGAGACGAATGCTTGAGAAAAAGAGGAGGGAATGGCGTTAGTGAAAACATTTTAAGTTTAAAAAAACCATCACCTTCCTAGTATGAAACTAAAATTTTAACTCTTAAATGTTTTGTATTATCATTTGAGGAGAAAAAAAGAAAAAAAATACCCACACTCAAAATCCATCTTCTTACTTGCTTTCGAGTTTGATTCTTCTATATTATCTCCTCTCTTCGGGCGCACACCTCGATGACATCCTCAAAGGGGAGCTTTGTCGTCCTCAAGGGTTGAACCCATAATCTCTTCATTGAGAAATATAGAACTTACCACTCTACCAACCCTGCATTGACAAATATCATCTTCCCTATTTTAACAACCCTATTCAATTATCTTTTGAGCACCGTTGGATTAGAAGTGTGTCGGATGCCGCATATTTGTATTTGTCCCGATGATATCATGACTGTTACATTGAAATTGTTACACGTGGCCTAAATTTAACATAGTCTGCCACTACCCCGAAAAGAATCCACTTACAAACACTCACCCTGAAAGTTAACACTTAACACCGCAAGTATTGAACTTGAAAAGACTGAAATAACCTTACACCTCCTAATTAAATGACTTACACCTTTGAAACCTGTCTCTCGCATCTCTTTCCATTTCCTACATTACCAATGCAAGAAGATTGTATCTACGCATATGATTTTGACTTTTTGCCACAAATTTTGCCAAATAATCAGCCACTAAGTTAGTTTCTCTACAAGGATGAGTGATTTTCTATTGTATTGCTGTTGCATCCAAGAAAGGCTTTACACACGACCACTGTTGCATCACATACCGTGAAAATCGCCCCTTGATAGCTAAACCTATCACCACAATTACGTCTTTTTGCACTGATATCCTTATTCGCAATCACCAAAGAAGATAGTAGGTATGAAGCGACCCTTATGGAAGAAGCCCAATTGTGCATCAGTTTCACATCATAAACAAATAACCAGAGGCATAGTGGTAGTTCTGCGTGCTCCTGAAAGATACAGCAAGCTCCCAGTTGCTGTTATCTTTCCCTTCTCTTCATGAGCTCAATCTATTTACTTCATCAATCCATTCAACTTTTATTTTTTGAAAATGCTTCTCTACTGAATCCATTGAGCCCCAGTGTACAATTTCTTTGAGCAAGCATTTCTTGGCGGAACCAAAAGGGGCTCCTTCAACTTCCACCGCCGCATGCATCCACCTTCTCAACTGGATTTTCTAGTTACGTTGTGTTCCTCAATTTCAGGGGTGATGATACTCATAATAGTTTCACTGGATGCCTTAACTTAGTTATGAGAGACAAAGGAATCAATGTCTTCATTGATAGCGAAAAGCTATGGATTGGAGAAGCCATTGGCCAAGCTTGCCTTGGAGCAATTAGGGCATCTAAAATTTCGATCCCAATCTTCTCTGTAGGTTATGCAAATAGCAAATAGCAAATTGTGTCTGCTGGAACTTACTCAGATTTTTCATGGCTACACATCAAACGCTCAGAAAGTCTTTCCTGTATTCTTCTTCATTGAGCCCTCACATGTTCGAAATAAAGCAGGAAGTTTTGAGAAAGCATTTCGTGAGCATGAGAAGAATTTCGAACCTGGTATTGTGAATAGTTGGAGGAAAGCTTTGAAAGTGATTGGGGACTTGAGAGGAGAAGTTATTGATACGAACAAGCAAGTCTCTGTCCCACAAATTTTTGTTATTCACTTGTTTTTAAGAAGAAGAAAAGTTAAACAATATCAAGGGGATTTGGATCCTTTATTGCCTGTGTCCGCCCCCAATTTTTTGAAAATTTTTATTTTCTTTTCTGATTTTTTGAAATCTTGGCTCGACCGTTGTTGTTAGCCGTTGAAATCAGCTTAAATTGGCATCATGAGCTGCAGAATTCACCAAAAACTGGTGTGCTATCTTGTGTTGGGACACAAACACTTGCGAGATACATAGTTTTGCCTTAATGGAAAAGCGGATGTGGTAATTCTGTGTGCTCCTGCAACATACAGCATGTTCCTAGGAGCTGTTATCTTTCCCATATCTTGAGCTCAATTTAATTACTTCATCAGTCCATTCAACCTTCATATTTTGAAAATGCTTCTCTACTGAATCCATTGAGCCCTTATGTACAATTTCTTTCTCAATTTTGATAATAAATTCCCATTTAATTACCTCCCTTATATGTTATGTTGTTCATAAATAATTTCATCTTATTAGTTTTTGCATACAAATTCTTTGCAGGAATCAAGCAGAGGTAATTGAGTTAGTTGTAAAAAGAGTTTTGGATGTATTGGTCATTAAAACACACTTGGCTTTATGTAAGCATCCTATTGGGATAGATTCTCGGGTAAGAAACCTTTTATCTTTATTAAGTTGTGGCTCAGATGATGTTCAATTTATAGGAATTTGTGGTCCTCCTGGAATTGGGAAGACTACCATTGCTGAGGTAGTCTATAATTGGATTTTTTTCAACCTTCAATAGGCATAGCTTTATTCCAGATGTAAGCAAACAAGCAATGCAGGGTTTGGGTCTTGCTTCTTTGCAGAAGCAACTTCTTAAGGGCCTGTTTGGTTACATGAGTTTGGAGATTTCAAATATCTAGAGATTTCAAATATATTGATTTCAAATCTATGGAGTCATAATTTATAAAATTAAATGTTTGGTTGTGGAATGAAATATGTGGATTCATCCTAAAAAACTATTTGATCAACGTGATTTTTGTGAATGTGCAAATGTATAGCTTTTTTGAAATCTCTGAATTTCTCCCTTACCCATAAATCTACAGATTCACGTTTTTAGTGTAAAATAATGAATCACTAGATTTCATGAATTTAGAGATTTTTACAACCAAACGGGTATAATTTTCAGATTTATGAATCTAGATATTTGAAATCTCTGGATTCATATAACAAAACAGGCCCTAAAGATATGTTCAATGTAGACTTTGACATTGGTCATTATCGTAAGGGGAAAAAATTGATAGAAAACCTGCTTTGCAAAGAGAAAATTCTTCTAGTTCTTGATGATGTGGATGATAAAGATCAAGTTGATGCTTTGGCCGGTGAAATCTATTGGTTTGGCCCGAAAAGCAAGATTATAATAACAACCAGATCTAAACGTATCTTGAATGTGGCCAAAGTGGAGAAGGAAAAAAAATATATTGGCCTCAAGAGTTGGATGAGGAATCTCTTCACTTATTTAGTTTGCATGCCTTTTCAATGGACGAACCTCCTCAACATTGCAAACCCTATAGGTTGGATTCCTTGTTTGACCAAAATTAAGTGATTTTTCTATGGAAAATAATTTAATCATAACACCTATTAATGGTCATTTCAATAACTAACAGCATATCCTAAGGACCCAACAAAAGAGAAAAACAAAATCTTCAAATAAAGTCGAACATAAATCGTGTAATTCATAGTACTACAATGCATTTAAGAGGTATGGACTGCACCAATACCCCAACACAGAAGGCATAGTTTTTGATTACCACTATAATTTTCAAATCATCAAAGAGAATTTTTTCTTCTTAACCATATCACATGATTTAACGTCTTTCTCATCCATTTCCCCCAACCGCCCACATGTTTTTACGTTTATGTGCTTAATCAATAGAGATTCCACAAAATCCATCCAATGTAAAAGGCAAAAATTCCTCCAAAGCGCCCCCAGCGGGCGGGCGGGGGGTGTCTCCGCGGGGGGGGGGGGGGCGGGGGGGGGGCCGCCCCCCCCTCCCTGGTGTCGGCGGGGGGGGGGGGCCCACCCCTCCCGCGCCCCCCCCCCTCCCCCCCCTCTCCCCCCCCGCGCCGCCCGGGGGGGGGGGGGGGGGGGGGGGGCGGGGGGGGCGCCCCCCCTTCCCCCCCCCCCCCCCCTCGCCCCGCCCCCCCCCTGGGATTCTCATTTTTGAGCGGAGCGTCATGTAAGATGAAGGTCCAGACATTGTCACAGAACCTGTAAGTGTGCAAATGTCCCTGAAATCAACAAACACAAAGATCATTGGTATAACCCCTAGATTCCCATTCACAGAACCCAACACAAGAAAAACCATTGATGTTGATAATGATAGGGAATAGTCTAGTGAGTAAATGAAAACACAGCAGTTAACAAAATGTGGACAAGTAGTACAGAAGTTTTCTACTAAGAACCTGAAGCAACCCTGATCTCTTCACTTTTCAAAATTTTGCATCCAAGAAGTGATCATGCATTCATACTGAGCAAATAGTCCATTGCAGATAATGGCATCTACCTATTCTCATTCATGGAGAAAGAGATGTTGGAAGCTCAACAACCATGATGACCTACATGCTTATACCTTCAGTAATTTATTAGCATATTACTCAATAAACCACGTTTTACAATGTGACCATGAATTCCAAGGAAAACTAATGTCCACTGTAATTCCATCAAAATGGAGATTAGATTAGACCTCATAGATTTTTCCTTTTTGTACGGGTGACATCAACTCTCAATGCCCTCAACCACAAACAATGAGTAACCAGCTTTGTAGGTAGTCAAGTAGACATGGTAGGGAAAACACTGAAAGGGTGTCCAAAATGAAGCATTACAAAGCGAGAGGACTTACCATGCGGATACATAATGCCAAGAATACAACTCAATGCAAGCTACGAGGTGCAGAAAAACGTGAAGTGATGAAGTTGTTGGATACTTGGATTCAATGAGAGATGCAGCACGCATCCTTTCTATAATCTGCACTCTACAAAATCGAGAACTGTATAGAGCACCCAAAAAAAAATCCCTCATTGGCTAAAATACAGAGAACCCACCTCTTATGTATTAGAAATAAGTACAATTAATTTGAGGACTTGAGTTAAGAAAATCTGGCTTGCTAGGTAAAGTTCATGGCAACTGATCGAGATAGCACATAAGATTGAACCTAGAGATTAATCTCATACTAGACAGGAAGCCTAGACCCAAAAGAATGAAAAGTAGTCATTATGACAAAACACGATGCTTCAGCTAGAGTAAATTGTTTTGACTGACACCACTCTTTCTCCTCTGATTACAAACAACTTTTTTTGGAGAAGAACCATGATCTCATAAATGCAAGCGAACAATTTTACTTCATATTGCAGATGGAAGAAAATGTATAATGAGGCTTTGTGAGCCATGGCACGATTCACGAAAGCCCTAAATGCTAATCTTCCAATTTTTTACCCTTCTTTTCCGGAGACCCAGGCGGCGCGAGGGGAAGTCGGTAGCAATATATTATATTGTGAAAGCATACCTTAATTGAGACTTTGCTCTTGACTTGAGTCTCCAAAGCTTGATCATAGACTAATATTCACAAAAAAATAAACAAGAGAAAATGTCGAAATTCTAACCAGAGTAGTCAGATGATGAAAAATCCGAAAATTGTCCTACCTTGTCAAATTGGAGGAGAACTTTAATGGCAAGCTCGGGGTTAAGAGTCCCATTTGAGACCATCTCGTCTAATGTTTCGGTCAAGCACATGCCAATAGTCGATTGACGATAGAGTTCAAAAGTTGCCATTCCTAACTCAGATCTGTCAAACTAATAGCAAATCAGTTAACCTCTATGACACAAAAAAATGTTAATCAAACAATCCAAAGTATACAAGATTACTATGAACACAGATTTTCAGCAAACAAAACTTGATTTGCACAAGAGATAACCCATCAGCATACGAATTTGATACATGATGAATCAAGGGTAATAAGAACACAAATGAGAAAAATCTTAATCAGTTGCAGAGAAGGAATAATAAGATGAAAAATCATCTAAAGACATTAAAGGAGTGTGAAGCCCAACATAAAATCCATTGAGATCATAGTCTCAAGTTTTCATTATGTTCAAAAGATCATTGTTTACGAGTAAATCTACAAGGATTCAAATTGGTTTTGGACCTAGAGGTCAAATCTGTAATTGTCTCATTAAGCTAACCGATTCAAAATCTTAGAACTGGTACCAATTTCAAAACAATTGCAAGATTGGTTTGCAATTAGTGCTAGATGATCATAGTGTACAAAATTCCAAAATCCCTACCTAAACATACGAAAAATCAGATAACCACTCCTACACACAAATAACCAAATACCCATGCATGATCGAAAAATACAAGATTTTAAAATATGCATCCAAATACTTAAAAGAGGAAATTTCCATCCCTAACAATAAACAAATACAAAATTCCAACATTAAATCACCGACAGCAATTCAACATATCACATCATTCAATTACATGTGAAATATCAAACATCTCCCACCTTTCTAACAACTCCACAAAACCACCCTTTGTTTCTTACAATTGCACATGTATCCACTAAACTTAATAGTGTTAGGTTATTATTTTTTTCCCGATTTCCTTTTTTTTTTTTTTTTGGGGGGGGGGGGGGGGGGGGGGGGGGGTGTCGACTATTATGACCGAAATACAGTTGCATATAAAGAGCCAACGTTAATGAACCCTTTCCATTTCTTCTTCATTCACTTGCAAATCCACCTACCTCACCCCACTGCAACCCATCAACCATACAATAGAGCTAACCCTAAGCAATGGACTTTTCTCCCATTACTATCAGGCTTAGAGAATGGATAATCATTCTTGTCGGATGGTAATCATCAAAAGAAAGACATGGTAGCTGCTAGAAGTTGGCTTCACCATTAAAAGCCAGGAATGGAACGCACCGCCAAACTCAAATGATGAGTATAAGCACAAGGACAGGAACAGAATTATAACTGAAATTAGGTATCAAAATTGAGGATGCCGAATCATAAGGCGCATACACATTCTCAATCATATTGAATAATATAATCATAAGCACAACAACACAAATATAATTGAAATCAAGTATCAAAATCAAGGAGGGCAACATGCAAGGCGGAGATCCACCTTCAATCGTGTAGAATAAGTACAATCACAAGGCTAGGAATATAATTCCGATTGAAATCAAGTATTAAAATCGAGTAGGGTAACTCACAAGGTAGAGAAGCACCCTCAACCTTATATGTATAATCACGAGGGTAAGAATAGAATCTTGAATGAAATTCTTTGTCAAAATCAATGAAGATGAATCACAAGGTGGAAATGAACTCTCTAACCTTACATGGTAAGTATCATCATTGCATCAGAGATAAAATTATGTTTGAAATCAAGTGTCAAAATCGAGGCAAAAGAATCTCAATGTGGAGATAACCCCTTAAATCATATAGGATAAGTACAATTATAAATGTAAGAGCCATCAAAATTATGAAGGGCAAATCACAAACAGGAGACACACCTCAACCTTATTAAATAACACAATCATAAGCATCGCAATATAGTTATAATTGGAATCAAGTACCAAAATCGAGAAGGGCAACACTCAAGGTGGACATCAACCTTCAACCGAATAGAATAAGTACAATCATCTAGCCACAAAGATAATTTCAATTGAAATCAAGTGTTAAAATCGAGGAGGGCAACTTTCAATGGGGAGAAGCACCCCAAACTTTATAGGATAGTAGAATCACGAGGGCAGGAATAGAATTATCATTGAAATTAATGGCAAGGAATTATGATTGTAATCAGGTATCAAAATTGAGAAGGGTGATTCAAAAGTTGATGATCCACCACCAATCACATAAAATAAGTACAATCACAAGGCAAGGATAAATTTCAATTGAAAATCAAGTGTTACAAATTAAGAAGGCAACTCTCAAAGAGGAGAAAATCCCTTGAGCATATAGGATAGTACAATCACGAGACAAGAATAGAATTATCAATGAAATCAAAATTGAGAGGTAAAATCACAAGCTGGAGATGCACCCTCAACCTTATAGTAGAATTACAATCACAAGGAAAGGCATAAATTATGACAAAAATCATCTGCCAAAATTCAAGATGACTAATCACAAGAACAAGACCCACCCACAACTTTATAAATAATCATAAGAGAAGGAATAGAATTATGATTGAAATCATTTACAAAAATCAATGAAGATGAATCTCAAGGTGGAGACCTAACCTCCAACCCTATAGGATAAGTAGCACAACAGAAATATAATTAAGTTTGAAACCAAGTGTCAAAGCATAAGCACAACCAATCATTCCTTCGTAGATCTTGTCCCAAGGACCTGGTACTTTCACAAATTGAATACGATCGTTAGAGGACTGAAGACCTTAATTCTGACCCAGTTCGAGTCAAATGGGTGTTACAAAGTCTCGTGTTCATCTGGTGCTTGAGAGTCGATTGAAGCTGCTTGTCTCAGTCTTCCAGTATAAGCAAAAGCACAAAAACAGAATTATGACTGTAATCAGGTATCAAAATTGAGAAGGGTGATTCAAAAGCTGATGATCCACCACCAATCGCAAAAAATAAGTACAACCACAAGGCCAGGAATATAATTTCGATTGAAATCAAGTGTTACAAATTAAGAGGTCAACTCTCAAAGAGGAGAAGATCCCTTGAGTTTATAGGATAGTACAATCACGAGACAGGAATAGAATTATCAATGAAATCAAAATTGAGAGGGAAAATCACAAGCTGAAGACGCACCCTCAACCTTATAGGAGAAGTACAGTCACAAGGAAAGGTATAAATTATGACAAAAATCATCTACCAAAATTTAAGATGACTAATCATAAGAACAAGACCCACCCACAACTTTATAAATAATCATAAAGGAAGGAGTATAATTATGATTGAAATCATTTATAAAATCAATGAAGATGAATCTCAAGGTGGAGACCCAACCTCCAACCCTATAGGATACATAGCACAACAACAGAAATATAATTAAGTTTGAAACCTCTTGTCAAAGCATGAGTACAATTACAAGGAGATGAATACCATGAGTATAAACTACAAAAAGGGTCATTCGCCATCACATTATCCAAATAAAAAGAATTATACGTAAGATGGCACGTCATTGAACATTGCTACGGACCTTATGTGAACATTGCTACGGACCCACTAGCAAAGTGGCACATCATTGATATAAAGGAAAAAGCATTTAACAAACTTTTATGCTAGAAGGCATTCGTCTTTTATTATTTTTCCTTTGGGTGTGGGGGTTGGCATTTTGGTGAGTAACAGTAAGAAACAATTTTTGTATACAAATAATTTTGATCAGAAAAATTAACAATCACAGGTGCACCAACCTGTGAGAATCCTAAATTATCAATTCTTTTCTTTCGTTGACAAGATTGGTCAAACAATCTATTCATCTTGTTGGACAAATTTATCATTTGGCCAATAAAAACAGTAACTACAATCTTGAACACAGATGAACACTCCACTTGGGGTTGACAGATAGTAACCTAACCCTCCACATCCCAGATCTGAATGGAAGCTTGCGTCACATGAAATTACCACTTCAAAATCAATTGGAGCTGAACTATTCGGTAGGTCACTTAATAGACAAAATGCATTAGGCAGATGAGACGGTGCATTTTGTTCTCTTTGCAGCCGAAAAATCCAAAGCATCTTTATGTGCCTTCTGCATAACCCAACTTGGATGAGATTCTTTATGTTGCAAAATCAAATGACACCGTGCAAGCCATGTGTGCCACAAAAGAAAGGTAATATGATCAGCTTCAATCTAATTGTTCTTAATACTTTATCTGGCAATCTAATTGAAACAAACACAAGCCCCTCTCTCTATCAAAATTTTTTTGTTACAAACACACTTTACAAACAAGAGACAAAGCATAATCTTCAACAAAGAACTTGGCCCGGGGCCCCCCCCCCCCCCCCCCCAACCGGAGAACTTAACCTGGTGCCCAGGGATCCTGGGTTCTCAAGAATTCCACACCATTCCTCTTGCATTAGATACACCTCTCTATCCCATCTTCATCCAATTGCTTCACCAGCATACACTACTCTCTGACTCTGAGACACCAACAGCTGATACTCTGACCATCATAATTGCAGCCTAAGTTCGGTATCATCAGGCCAGTACTTGATCTCACTTTGAAGCCCTGCTGATTTAAATTTTGGTCTGTAGGACATAAATCTCACAGTGCAGCAAGTGCTTCCCCTACATACAAGCATTTCTTGACCAAAGTTTGATCAGAGTTCTTGTGAATGGTTTAACTTACATGGTAAGCTTCCAATTTCAGTCCTTGCTCTTCCTAATTTTGCTTTCTGGGGCATCATGCTGTTATGAATTTTAGCCAACAATATTCACTTTATCTCCGAGTGACATATTAGTTGGATAGGTCACTCAGAAGTCAAATCAACGAATTGACACAGCAAATAATGGTTCACAGTCTACCTATACCAACCTCATAAGAGTCAGCCAAACTCGGCAATAGGTGTTCATTTGAAACAAGGTTTTCATCCCAGGAGCCAAGGACCAGATTTCGTTAATACCATGACAAGTGCAATGGACTTGTAGATGAAGAAAAACATCTGCACAGATGACAGCTAATCAATCAATAAACTTCATGCCAGCCAGAAAGAAGAAAAAAAAAAAAGATCCACCGGTCTACCCAAAGAATGAAAAGATTCAAACAGTGTAATAGACAGAAAAATTGAAAGTAAGACAGCCAGGAATTGTTGAGACACAAACCTTATCAGAGCACTCACGCTCAGTCTCTATGAATTCCATGTCCTACACCAAGCCAATAGAAAAATCAGAAAGCAAATAGACAACATACCAAGGTGCATTAATGTTAGTTGGTGGGTGTTATTTGTGAAGCACAATGCGGGAAGGAGCTTTATTTATACATAAGATTTATCAAATACACAACAAACGAAATCTTCACAATGTGGGAATCTTACAAGAAAAATAATATCTAGAAATATCCTAGCAATCTACCCTCAATAAGGAAAGAACATAATAGGAAACTATATCTACCCAAATCAACCAATAGTCCAGATCTCCTCAAATAGATTTCTCCTCACAAGACATACAATATCCAAAGGTAGATCTCCTATCATCTAGACACCCTGCCTAGTCTGCATCTGTGTATGCCACAATTTTCAAGTGTTCATGAGCTGAAATTAGATTTCCTTTTCCTAGAGTAGCCTTCAAATACCTTAAGATACGATATTATGCATCCCAAGTGTGAGGAGTAGAGACCCATATACTGGCTAAGAAAATTGACTGCAAATGTGATGTCTAATCTAGTACGAGACAAACAGATCAAGTTCCCTACTAACTTTTCATAACTTAGTTTTGTAATGGTTCTCCTACTTTTGCCATCAAGTGTAGGTTAGGTTCAATAGGAGTTTTTCCTGGCTTAAATCCTAACATTCTAGTCTCTACCACTAGTTCTAGAGTATGCTTTCTTGAGAAAGGGTAATACCATTGGCCAAATCTCCTTCTTTTGTCTACAAGTGTAAGTTAGGAAATAGAAGTTTCTTCTGGCATACATCCTAACATTCAAGTCTTCTTCCAGTATGTCTAGAGTAAACTTTCTTCAAGAGAGGGAAATACCATTGGCCAAATATGCAAATTCCAGCTCGAGGAAGTATCTAAGCTTCACCATGTCCTTGATCATAAATTCGGAACCTAAAAATTTCTTCAGAGCTGCAATCTCATCCTCATTGCTCCCTTTGAGTACAATGTCATCCACTTAGACTAGAACTATCGTGGTACATGAATTTTCTTTCTTAATGAATAGCGTATAATCAACATTACTTTGCTTGTAGCCATTAGAAATCGTGGCCTCATGAAATCTTCCAAACAAAGACCTAGGCGACGGCTTAGCCTGTACAAAGCTCTCTTCAGCCTACACACTTTCCCAAGAGCCTCGATGGTAGCATACCCAACTGGCACATCAAAAAAACACCTCCAGTTGAAGTTCTCTATAGAGGAAAGCATTTTACACATCGAACTGCTCTAGGCTTCACCCGTTATAAGGCAATTGTCCCTAGAAGAACTCCAAAGCGGTGGCGTTGTTGCAAAACATGGGAGGGTATTCAATCAATAAAATAAGCTGCAGTAAGGTCCACATCTCCCCAAAAACATGGGAGTGCATGCATAGCAAACATAAAAAGTTGTCTATTCTTACCGATTCCAGATCTTTCTCTTCTATTGATTGCCCATGCTCCCTCCCGACCTCTAAATTCTTCCCTTATTTATTTATTTATTTATTTATTTTTATATCATGGTTAAGAAGCCTAGTTAAGTTTGATCATCCTAACAATCCAAAAAAGAAGACAAAATCCATCTAGGAGGGTTATGCAAGTGAGGACAAGCAATCTTCTGCCGAGGTGCCATGCCCAGCATGAGAACCAACTGGGATCTTCCTCTACCCTGATTCTCCCAAACAATCCGACCTTCCTAATTCATATGTCCCTTCACAATCTTCCAAGTGCAAAACTTCTTCTATTACCCCCTGTTCCAACTCCTGAGGGGCTTTCGAAGTCCTTTCCCTTTTAAGCCTAATAAGAATAAATTGAAGGCCACCGCCCGGAGCTGAACAGATGCAGAACAACGTACACCTATGCACATTGAATATATGCAAAATTCCCCGAGCCTAGATTTCTACCTGTGCTCTCTGACTTCTAAGGACCAAACCGATTCTTGAGGTACTTCAATTTTCTCGCGGGGGATTTGGCTCCTGAGAAAGGAAGAGAGAGCCAACGATCCCCTCGAGGGATTTTTCATTGTATATTTTTACGCCTCCCATTCCACTCTTTTTGTTGAAGTTGTTCATTGTCTTGGCCAACTTAGCCCGAAACAGTTGGCTCAACATGATAGGGTTCGACAGCTTTTGTTATAACCTGGTTGTTATCCCGAACTTCCGCTTATTTCACAATTCTTTATGCTCCACCCCCACCCCCAAAAGGGTTTGTATTACCTAGCCAAGCGGCCGTCTTGGAAGCTAGACCTCCAGGGTAACTTTATTGAACATGAGACCATCCCGTCCACCACCAAGAAGTGGAGGGAAATTTTCCTATTTTGTTGTCCTCTTTCCAGCGAACCTCTCATTACTGACTTTCAAAAGAGGACGAAAGAAGACCTTGAGGGGATGAACATAGTTTGAACTTTATCCCAAGGAGTTGGAGATTGTTTAGGAAATCAACCAGGTTGAGGGGGATTCTTGGGATGTCCATGAAATCAATCAATCTAGAAGATCCTAAAAAAGAGGTGGAGGCTTTAAAAGCTAAGAAGGGTACCTTAAAGCCAAGTCGGAACAAATAAAAGGAAGAAAGCCAAATCTCTGGAGAAGAAGCTCGGGAAAGGAAAGACAGAGGTTGATAAAACTACAACCATCCTCAATAAGTTGGAGGAGAAAAAGAAGTCCTTGGAAGAGTCGATTGAGACATTGAGTAGCACTCCCTTTGCCGTTCCACCGTACGGGGAAGTGCAGAGGAAGGTAACGAAGGAATATTTCAAAACTCCTTAGCTTGAGAAACCGCAAAATGCCTCGTCTAGAGGGTTTACTTGAGCTTCCTTTCATACCAACTGCCAACCTCATGGAATTCACCGAACCCCCAGCAACACACAAAGAAGTACTTGTAGCACACAACTCTACTCCGAACCCGAGGTTGAGGATGAGAGGAGTCTCGATGAAGTCAGCGCCGAAAAAGAAGCTCCTAATTCTGTTGATGCCATCGTTCAATTACAAGAACAAGTTCCAAATTTCATTTGCTCGGGAAATTTTGTTCTTTTCCGAGCCACCTTCGTATCTCTGGGGTTTGATCTCGAAAATTTTGGAAATGGAAAATTTGTTTCATTTTGTACAACACTGTCGTGAGCTAACCTTTAACCTTATGAACCGACTTCGCTTAATGCTTTCCTGTATTCTTGTGTAGATATTCTTCTTACCCTAGCCTTGAACGAAAGTTCCTATACTCGTATCTGAGTTACCACCCAACCTTTAGAAAACATCTGTTGCCGTCAATGTTTTTAAGCAAGTTAATATTAAAAAAAGTTGAGATACCGTTAGACATGGGTTACCATTCGGAAAGTTTCCCATGAGACTTGGTCATATGCTCCGCTTCAGGTTTGGTAGGTCTATTGCAAGCAAAGGTCCTCTCGAAAGGCCCTTCTAATAGATTGGCACGTTGATTGGAAGTTTTCTTTGATATGGTGCCAAAGGTTCTAAGCCTCTTATAGCACTTCCCCGATCGGATTCTCGTTAACCCAGCCCAAACCTTGAATGATTGTTGATATTTCGGTGGTTTTGCAATGCTTTACATAGTTGATCCGGCTCCATGTTGGAGCAGTCCCCGTATGAGGTGCCAAGAATGACTAGGTTCATGTTTAGACGCATCATTTATACGAGGTGTTATGCTCATAATTTAATAGGTCACAAAGAAGTTTTACGGAAGTAATTGAATGTGTTAGAAAACAAGCTTTAAACAATCAAAATAGCAGTTGAACTTGAACAGAGAAAAAAGAGAAGAAGAAGAAGAAGAGAAGAGAGATGAAGAACCAGTAGAAAAGACCTATGATTCTTAGCTAAAGAGTCTAGAATCACAGAGCACTTTTATTTATAGCTTCTAATGAATCTAATACAACTTGAGAGACAAGTAATTGTCCTCTAGAAGAAGGAAACAAAATATTACAGCTTTAGTAACTTCCTAACTCCTAAAATAGGAAGTTCTGAAAATAGAAACAACACCAAAATAGAAACTATGCTTTCTAAAAACTTCCAAAACTTATGTAGCAAGATTCCCAACTTAGAAATAGAAAATATAATCAAAACAATAGCATAATACTGTTCTTTTTACTGTTCACGTGAACAGTAAAAACACTGTTCACATGAACAGTAACGTGAAGAGTAACTCTCAAATTTACATATACTTCAACACTCCCCCTCAGGCCGGAGCATACAAATCTCCCATGCCCAGCTTGCAACGAGATAGACGAAAACTTGGTCCGAGCAGAGCTTTGGTTAACAAATCAGCTAGTTGGTCGGTAGAGCTCACAAAAGGAGTTGCTATAAGCTTCTTCTTTACTGCATCACGCACAAAGTGACAGTCTACCTCTATATGCTTCGTTCTCTCATGGAACACTGGATTACTAGCAATGTAAGTGGCTGCCTGATTATCACAAAACATTTTCATAGGGGTAGAAACTGGAAATCCTATTTCCTCTAACAATGAACGAAGCCACATCAATTCAACAGCGGTGTGGGCCATAGCCCTATACTCAGCTTCAGCACTAGATCGAGCAATGGTGGACTGTTTCTTACTCTTCCAAGTCACAAGATTTCCACCAAGAAAAGTACAATAACCTGTGGTTGACCGGCGATCAATGATGGATCTAGCCCAATCTGCATCAGAAAAGGCAACCAAGTCCACACTCCGATTTGGTCGATAGATGAGCCCTTTTCCGGGCACACTCTTGAAGTACCAAAGCACTCTCATCGCTGCATCCCAATGAGCCTTTCTAGGAGACTGCATAAACTGACTCAACACACCAACAGAATAAGAAATATCAGGACGAGTAACAGTAAGATAAATAAGTTTCCCAATAAGACTCCTGTAACGATGGACATTATCTAACAAGTCACCATCATCACGTCCTAACTTCAAATGAGTATCCATGGGAATGTCGCTAGGTTTAGAAGCAAGCATGCCAGTCTCAGTCAAAAGATCTAACACATACTTTCTCCTTTTTTACTGCGGATCACTTCAATCCCCAAGAAATATTGTAGATCACCTAAATCTTTGGTTTGGAAAGATTTTTGTAAGTGTGCCTTAACTGTATGGATTGCATCAACATCATTGCCTGAAAGGACAATATCATCAACATAAACTGCCATAATGACAACACAATCAGCTTGCCGTCTAACAAACATAGAGTGATCAGAATAACACTGTACAAAACCAAAAGACTCCACAGTCTTGCTAAATTTCTCAAACCAAGCCCGTGGAGACTGTTTGAGTCCATAAATCGCTTTATTTAGCCTGCAAACACGAACACTGTCCTCCCCCTGAGCAACATATCCGGGAGGTTGCTCCATATAAACTTCTTCATGAAGATCACCTTATAAGAATGCATTTTTTATGTCAAGCTGAAAAAAGAGTCCAATCGTAATTCACAGCCAAAGATATCAAGACACGGACAGAATTAAGTCTTGCCACAGGAGAAAAAGTCTCAAAATAATCTACACCATATGTTTGTGTATAGCCCTTAGCCACCAAGCGGGCCTTAAGCCTTTCAACCGTACCATCAGAATGGTACTTAATAGTATACACCCACCGACAGCGGACCACATCTTTCCCAGGAGGTAAGTTGACTAAAGACCATGTATGACGAGAATGTAAAGCATCCATTTCCACATCCATAGCGGCTTTCCAGCCAGGAATTTTAAGAGCTTCAGTATGATGGGTTGGAATATGAACGACAGACATAGACAAAGCAAGGCAACGAAAGCTAGGAGGGAGATGAGAGGTAGAAACAAAATTGGAAACAGGATAAACAATGTTAGAGTGTAAAGTGCAAGTACGAGTACCTTTCCTTAAAGCAATTGGTAAGTCATCTGAAGGCAGAGTGGGATCTCCACTAGAAGAATCCGGTGGAGAGGATGAAGAAGGAACATCCGTAGGGCCAGCTTCAGGCTCCACTAAAGGAGAGCCGCCGCTAATATTGTTAGGAGGAACTCTACTATCCACAATATGTTCTGGCAACTTATGTCTTCCGATAAACCCGTAGAGGAACATTGCTAGTGGAAGGAACTAAAGAGGGAATAGGAGGAGTATCATCCAAAACACAATTTTCAACAGACATAGATTGACTTAGATAATAAGGAGTGTCTTCAAAAAAGGTCACATCCGCACTTGTAAATTGTTTGCGAAGAACCGGATCATAACAGTGAAAACCTTTTTGAGTGCGTGAGTACCCAGGAAAAATACACTTAATAGAACGGGGGGAAAGTTTATCCAAAGGATGTGGTACGTGAACAAAACACACACAACCAAAAATTTTGGGTGGAACTGAAAACGGTTCTCTATTGGGAAAAACAATTGAAAAAGGAGATTTTTCAGAAAGCAAAGGCACAGGAATGCGGTTAATTAAATGACCAGCAGTCAAAATTGCATCACACCAGTAGCTATTTGGAACATTCATCTGAATCAAAATAGCGCGTGCAACCTCCAAGAGGTGACGATTTTTGCATTCAGCCACTCCATTTTGTTGGGGAGTGAATGAACAACTGGTTTGATGAATCATTCTAAGAGAATCACACAAGTTAGATATATCATGTTGCACATATTCTAAAGCATTATCAGACCGAAAAATTTTAATAGGAAGAGAAAATTGAGTCCGAATTTCATGAATAAAACTTTTAAATGTAGTTAAGAACTCTGTCCGATCCTTTAAAAGATACAACCATGTAAGACGGGAGAAATCGTCCGCAAAAGTAACAAAATATCGAAAACATGCCTATTACTAATTCTACAAGGGCCCCAAATATCGGAATGAACAAGAGAAAATAAGGACTCACTACGAGAGATAGAGCGTGGAGGATAGGTGGCACGATGAGGCTTCCCTAACTCACACGCTTCACAATTTAATCTAGACATTGATTTAAAAGAAGGAAATAAAATTTTTAATCTAGGTAAAGACAGATGGCCTAAACGACAGTGCCACTGGAGAGCATCTACACAATCATCAGAAAGAGCCGCAATAGGGGTAGCATAGTCCAGATAGTAGAGTCCGTTCCTTTCACACCCTCCACCAATCGTCTTCCTCGTGTGAAGGTCTTGGAAAACACAATAAGTGGGAGTAAAAGTCACGGAAGCGGTTTAGTGCTTTAGTTAATTGACTAACGAGATAATAAGTTAAAAGGAAAGTTAGCAACATGAAGTACGGATGATAAAGTAAGAGAAGGTGTAGGAGAAACACTTCCAGAGCCTAGAATAGGTGTGGAAGTCCCATTAGCTATGACAACAGAATTTTTAGTGGTAGATTTAGAAAAAGAGCTAAAAAGTGATGACTTACTAGTCATATGGGAAGAGGCCCCTGAATCGATGATCCAAGGGGTGGGAGTAGAAGTGAGAAGTGCTGTGTTACCTGCATGAGAAAGTGTGGCAGCAGAAGTACTAGTGGATGTGGAAGCGCTAGTTTCAATATTTTGTAATCGGTGAAGGATTTGGCTTACATCATCTCTTAGAGTCTTAGACAAGTCCCCTGAAGAACCAAAACCACTATCGTAGTTTGCAACAGTATTAGTACCACCATTAGAAACGGCATGATTGGCAAGGTGCTTGGCCCACTCTGGTTTTCCATGTTTGGCCCAATAAGCTTCCACTAAGTGCCCAGTTTTACCGCAATGAGTACAAAGTCGAGATGTCTTATCAGACAGTTGAACACCACGACCTCCAGAAGACCTACTAACTCCCCCTGAACCACGACCACGACCACGTCCCCTTCCATAAGAGGTAGTGAAGGCTGAATTTTCTCCTTTAGAATATTTTTTTGGAGAACTCCCTTCAGGCAAGGCAATACGTTGAAGTCTAGAATATGCTTCACTAAGATTAGGGACATGCTCACCAGCAAGAAGATGTCCTTTGACAGATTTCAGTTCAGGGTTCAATCCTGCAAGAAACTTAAACACAAAAAATTCATTCCGTTGGGCCTTAAGCTTCTCTATATCAGTGGTGAGAGGTTGAAAGACATTCAACTCCTCCATCATGCCTTTGAAGGAGTTGTAATAATCCTGCAGAGACTTGTCAGCTTGCTGAAATTGAAATAGTTTTTCATAAATACTAAAAATCCGAGTCATATTTTTAGCTTGGGAATAAGTCTCTTGCAAATCATCCCATATTCCCTTTGCAGTCTTATGGAACATAACATTCGTGGCATTATCAGGTTCCATACTATTCCACATCCAAATTTTAATGATTGCATCATCTTGGATCCAACTAAAATAAGATTTGTTAGTCTCAGCAGGAGGTTCATCCTCAATGAACTTAAGCTTACCTTTTGCAAGTATGTATCCGAACCGCTTGTGACCACAAAAAGTAATTAGAACTACCTTTGAGCTTGATAGATGTAATTTGAACGTTTACATGATCTCCTTGAGATCCTTTTGATTTAGCCGTACTCATGATTGAGTCACGTGTAAGTGAAGACATTAAACTGAGGTAGATATCACTCAAATCAGTTTTCCAAAACTTGAAGTAGAAAGAACACACAAAAAAATTCTGCAACCTAAGAACATAATAGGAGAAAAAAGAGAGGTAACAAAGGTATTCAAGTTCTGGAACGTGTAAGAGTAAGGTAATAGGTAGAGAAGATCAGTTCACATGAATATCTGATCTAACAGTCCATAATATATAGCATTAGGTGGCTGCACACCAAGGAAGCGAAGAAAGAAAAAAAAAAAAAAGAATTTCAGAAGAGAATATTAAGAACAACACTATTTTATTCAAAAAAGCTCTGATGCCATGTTAGAAAACAAGCTTTAAACAATCAAAATAGCAGTTGAACTTGAACAGAGAAAAGAGAGAAGAAGAAGAAGAAGAAGAAGAGAGATGAAGAACCAGTAGAAAAGACTTGTGATTCTTAGCTAAAGAGTCTAGAATCATAGAGCACTTTTATTTATAGCTTCTAATGAATCTAATACAACTTGAGAGACAAATAATTGTCCTCTAGAAGAAGGAAACAAAATATTACAGCTTTAGTAACTTCCTAACTCCTAAAATAGAAAGTTCTGAAAATAGAAACAACACCAAAATAGAAACTATGCTTTCTAAAAACTTCCAAAACTTATGTAGCAAGATTCCCAACTTAGAAATAGAAAATATAATCAAAACAATAGCATAATACTGTTCACGTAAACAGTAAAAGCTGTTTTTACTGTTCACGTGAACAGTAAAAGCATTGTTCACATGAACAGTAACATGAACAGTAACTCTCAAATTTACATATACTTCAAATGAGAATGTTTACAATTCTGTTGGTACTACTTCAAATTTACTGAATTCATAGATCGATCAATATGCTTCCCGGCTCTGAATCTTTTAATCGTTACGTTCTTGGCATTGTTCCCTTGTCGACTACATATAGCCCTTCCCACGTTGCGCTTAAGTTTCCTTAATTTTTCAAATATGAAGACCCGAACTTTGTTGTACAAGATCACTAACTGCACCTCCGGTTCTTGACTTGGGTGTGGTAATATCCCCTTACTCTTTTTTGATACCTTTGGTTCTTGTAGCATGCCATGTTACACAGATCTAGAAAGTCTAGGTTGACCCTCAGTCCCTATTCGTTTGAGTCTTCGATATAGTCCTGATACCTTTTTTACCCGGTTAGGACATTGACCAGAGTAAGCACCTTAATTTTGAATGTCAATCAAAAAGGTGTCTCGCCTGTTGGGTTTCGGCTTGCTGTCCGGTATGAAAAGAAAAGACTTGGTAATTCCTCTAACAACGCTCGGTTTGTCAATTCCACTTTGTTATTGCTTTGTGGGTAGGCTACTGATGACTAACGATGCTAAATATGATATCTGGTATAGAATATCCCGAATCCTGCTACCTCAAATTGCTTATCAATATCTATTATTAGCACCTTTGGGATTCCGAACCAGTAGATGAACTTGCCTTCATAAAATTTATCCATATGCTTTTCAGTAATAGTTGTTACGGGCTTGGCCTCGACCCACTTATATCCATTCCCCACATGCGAACATGGTCACGCTTAAGATGGGAATCAATGGTACTATTGGGACCCTTGGGAGTTGGGACTAGAACATGATTTTGACATTGCTTGCATTTCAGCATGGTCGGTCAATAGAGTCTCGACCTCAAAATCATTTGTGCTAACATTCTCCCGCTTATATGAGCTCCACATATCCCCTCACAGACCTCAGCGAGTGCATACTAGGCATGTGAGGGTCCCACACATTTTAGAAGTGGCTTCTAAAATGTTCGCCTGTAAAATTGGTAATCTAGAATGGTAATCCTTGCCGACTGATTCAAGGATCGGGTCCATCCAACTTTACTTGGGCAAGACACCCCTTATATATACCCCTGAGTCGAGCATTTTATATTTCGGGGAGGCTAACGAAGATAACGTCTCTGTTTCCTTATTTTATTTCCGAGGGATTTGTTTCATAACTACACGATCAAAATTGGCTCGGTATTGTTCCACCTTTGATAGATACATGGCCACCTAATTCCCCTTAGCCTAATTTTCTCCATTGTTTGATTTACCACTAAATGTGAATCGGTTCTCACCTCCACCTCCTTAACTCTTAATACTTGGTAACCTTAAGGACCTACCAAAATTCTCTGATTTGATTTACCACAGGCTATGAATCCCTTCTCACCTCCAGCTCTTTAACTTTTAATGTTTGGTAACCTCGAGGACTTGCCAATATCACTTCATATTCGGCTTCAATAGTTGAAGCCTTGAAGTTGAATCTTAAAGCATAGCTGACTTCTTAAAGTTAATCATGCCCTATATCTCGTGTTATTACTAGAGGCGTTATATAGAGGATCCAGACATAAACTGGAGTCTATTAATTTACAAGTAGAGGGACACTACTTTCATCAACAAAGTCAAGAAGTACTTGTGCCTCTATAGCCGGTCAAAGCCTAAAATCGATCTAATACTCGCTCAGCTTGAACGACTAGATGCCCAATCGCCTGGCAACATCTGGTAAGTGGAAAATTCTCTTCAAAGAGAAATCAGACATTTTCACGATCGGGTGCGCTTAGAAGTAAGGTCTCAACTTCCAAGAGCCCATTAATAGGGCCAACGCTTGCTTGTCAACCCTCAAATATCTTGTCTATGTATAAATAAGCGTATGGCTTATGTAGTAGATCGGCTTCTGGGGCACCCCATCCTTCACCAAAAGCGTGTTCCACGACAAGTTGGGAAACTGCTAGATATATGAGTAACTCCTCCGACAATTGCCTTGCATACACTAGGGGATTCCCAAGTGCTTTTCTAAGCTTTTTAAAGGGCCATTGGCATTCGTCCGTCCCTAGATTCACACCTTACTTCCCGATTGTTTAGAGGGCATTAAAGAATGAATTGCATTTTTCATCTACCCAGGCAAAGACACGATTCAATGCAGCTACTCTTCCAGTAAGGCATTGGATGTCTCGTATAGTTTTAGAGGGCCGCATTTGAACCAAGGCTTTAATTTTTTTCGAAACGATACCCCCTTACAAAACAATAAAACCAAGAAACTTCCTGAATGATACCCCGAACGCACATTTTTTTGGATTTAACCACATTTGGTAGGTCTGTAGTACATCAAACACAAGTTTGCCACATGTTCTGACCGAGTGAGTCTTTTCCACGAGCATATCGTCCACACCCACTTCCATGTTCCGCCCGATCTGCTCCCTAAAACTTTTATTCATGCCCTTAGGTAAGTTGCTCCTGCATACTTTAATCCAAATGGAATTACTCGATAGTAGTGGCTTTCTAGGCAAGTCATGAATGAAGTGTGCTTCTCGTCATCTAGGTTCATTAATATCAGCTTGTACCTTGAGTAAGCGACCATAAAGCAGAGCACTTCATTAGCTATTGGCTTTCTAGGCAAGTCATGAATGAAGTGTGCTTCTCGTCATCTAGGTTCATTAATATCAGCTTGTACCTTGAGTAAGCAACCATAAAGCAGAGCACTTCATTAGCTATAGTTGCATCAATGTGGAGGTCAATTCTAGACAATGAGTAGCAATCTTTTGGGCACACTTTATTGAGGCCTATATAGTGTGCACATTCTCCACTTCCAGGTGGGGCATTCAATCGGCACAAGAAAAACCAATTGTTCTAGCTCTCAACGTCCCCTCGAATTTTATCGTGCTTTTTTAGAGAAAAGTTTCGCCTTTTTGAATGACATGGAATTTTGTATCCATAGTTTTTGTTCTCGTACCCTTCTATCTATCTTGGGTATATCCTAAGATGACCAAGCTATAATGTTGAAATTACTCAGCAGGAATCCATTAATTCTTTCTGGAAAAATTTGGGCCGCTTAGACCCTATCATCGTCCCTCGAACTAGAATGTTAAGGTGTCGCAAAATCCACTCTAACTTCTTGAATGGTTCGCCCTTTGCTAGTTCTCTTTATCCTGATCATTGAGAGCCTCATTGGACAATGTTTTTATGAATCTTTGAGACCTACGCTTCTATGTTAGGTAGTTAACGTAGCAGTTTTGAAATGGCCAGGTTAGACGTGCGTTTACCAACTTTAGCCTCAGTCGAGAACCCGTATAAGTGCGCCCTGTAAGCGATCATCATGTCATCCTCAAGTTTCAGCCATTGAAATCCTTTATATGACAGTAGGTCAAATGAAGACCAGTAACCACAAGAACCTGATGAATTGCATCATCATGTGAGGCCAAGAAACCTTTTAGATCTTTATCCGTAAATGTTATTGGTTTTGGACAAGATTCATTTCGTCTCCTCCTGGGCAAATGCATTGCCCCTACAAATCGGGCCAAATATAACATAAATGGGCGTTCTCTCCCAATCTGATCCTTTCTTCGGATTCCATGAGCTTAAAGATCTAAGCCTTTTACGTTCCTTGGGAGGTGATTTTCCGGGACAGTCATGGGCTTTTGACATATTGGTGCACCTGCCTTCCGTTCCTTGGGAGGTGATGACCATAATCTTAATGTACTCGCCAATATTGGTTCACATCTCGGTCTACGGGCCTAAAGTGAAGTTTGTTGAGCCACCATGAGACCTTATTCCGGAACTACATCAAAATTTCAAGCGGCTTAGTATTGAGTGTGCATACCCATCTATTTTGAGGTTTTTACCTCACATGCTTTTTCCATTAGTCACCTGGGTGGAAATTTCAACATCAAGATTTCAGAGTGCTTAGCATTGAGTAGGCATGGCACTTCATCGAAGAGCTTCAAGTACTCCCATGTTGATTCTCCTTGGCCTTGTCTGATAGCGAAAAGGCTTTTATACATTATTTTACTCCCGATTCAACACGAACAGAGCAATGACACTGTTAACCAGTTCTCAAAAATTGTGGTCATTTGGCCCAAGGACTTCTGTCCTAGGATTTTGTTGGATGATGTGACTTGTGTTGTTTGGTCCCTGGCTGGTTGCTCGTCTTGCCATTACTTGTCGTTTCCCACAAACAGCGCCAAACTGTTGAGTTTGACCAATGTCCTAACTGTCTAGAAGGCTAATCCAACAATTGAATAGTCAGCAGAGAGCTGGCTAAAATGTCAATAAGCTGCCTCGGAAGATTAAGTCAGTTGAGGATCAGACGAAGGCACCGAGAGAAGCTTGCTCAAAAGATTCAGAATAAAAATAAGTTTTTTCTCTCCATACCTTATGGGTGTGACTCCATATTTATACCGTGTGAGTCACCTACTTTGTTATCAACGAGATCTTGCGCATGTGCCTAATGTCTACGGGATTTTGTTCCTTTTACGTCTAGATTCGTTCCCTTATCCACACTATTAGAGGCATCTTCCCAAAAGTGCTTTCGTTAAATAGGATAACTCCTCGACACAACTATTAAGGTTTTGTCAATGGATCAGGCTGCTACCCAGATAATAAGCCAAGTCGATTTTATTCGTATCACAAAACCAAAGCCATGTTTGATCCAATATTTTAGCTCATCGTCTCACCTTGAAATCTCTAAAGAGGAATGGGGTTTTCCTTTTCAATCCCTTTGTACATCCTTAAAAAGCTTAAAAAAACAAGAAATCATCTCATTTGGCATCGAACCTATGTCCAACTCACTATACAGATACCGCTCCCAAAACTTCTCTCCCTCCGACAATGCGACATTGAAGGGTGAACCACAAATGTATCTCCCAAGTACTCTCTTCTCTCACTTCGGCAATGCATGATTGAAGGGTTTACCACAAATGTATCTCCTAAGTACTCCCCATACCTAACTTCCTTCGCTGCTCGATAAGCATTGTCAAGCCTTATTTGATCCAAGACTTTAGCTCATCATCCCGCCCTCAAATCATTGTAGGCGAACGATATTTCCCTTTTGATTCATCTTGCATCTTTAGCGACCTTCCTAACAAAAATTGCCAGCTCATTCGGTATCATTACAGAGATCTATTCAACTAATAATACAAGATATCAACCAACATACTTTAAGCTCCAACCCTTATCTAGGGTACCTAACCTCACAAATTTTAATAGTTGTTGGAGTGAGAAAATCATCGAGGATCACTGGTCTATGCTTTATTTATCTCATTGATCATTTTTTATGTATCCATTTAGATCACCACCTATGATAATCTTACCCTCTTCATGAATTACCACCACCAGTGCTTCCATCTGTACCAAAAAACATAACTTAGTGATTTAATCCTGTCCAACTTAAGGTCCATGTGCACTGATTGTGCTCATCACACCTTTCTCCAACACAATCCTTGATGCATAAAATCCTACGGCCAAATATTTTAGCATCCACCAAATCTTTCTTTAGCTCAACAACCCATCTCATCTGGCCTCAAATCAATGTCCTCCTCAAAGCTCAAATATTCCATGTTCGAGTACTTCATTGGTAAAATCTAGAACCCCTAGTCAATGCAATTTAATTAGGCTCTCCCCTTAATCACTTTGAAATCCTTACACAATAGTTTAATAAACATTTTATATAGAAAAAAATCAATTTGACAACTATGATGTCCACATTTGAACATAACTAAATGATCTTCCTTACACTTTCCTCTCCCCAAAAACCATATCCTACAAGTCATAGTTGTAGCCGACGCCAAGGCGTCCTGCAATTCTTTCAGTCAGGTAGTCCTAGTGATGCCTTGTCCTCTTTCTTGGCGTCACCTTTGTTTTTCTTATTCTCCACCCTCTCGCCTTGACCATGTCACCTTGACAACTATGCTAGCGTACACTTTTATATGCTCTATAAAGCTACTCCTCCCAACAATTCTCCTCTAGGAATTGTTTTCTTCTACAGTAGGGCCACGCAGACCTTCACCATTACATCTCTCAGTCTAGCAGTCCATCAACAAAGGTTGAACTACAAAGTATTTGTTGATTATTCCCCAACTCCAGTTTAACTTTGCCACTTCTAGATAAACATTGCCAAGCTTATTTGCTCTAAGAGATTAATGTCCCACCCTCAAATCATTGTGGAAGAACAGCATTTCTCGTTCGATACATCCTATACAACACGATGAACCATCCAAACATAGGTTGCCATCTCATTAGCCATATTCCAGAGTTCACTTAACTTCACAAGTAAAACATATCAAGCAATATCCTTTCAACCTCCGCAACCTTATCCGTGGATACTCTCTCACATATTTTAAGAGATACAACAATGAGATAATCAAACATAATCACTAAAACATGCTTTGTGGTTAGGCTCATCAATGGCATCCTATGTAGTCCTTACATCACAATCAGTTAGACGTCCTAGTTAGGACAAAATTTAATTGGCTGCTACGAATCCATCAAAAGGAAATGAAATGATTTTCTCCATTCCTACTATTTGTTCTGACAACAAAATTAAAAGCAAGAGCAACACAAAAAACTGAGTCTTTATTCTTTCCTCTGCCCAAAAACAATATCCTCCATGCACGCATTCTTATCTCTTTAATATTGCATCATATGACCATTTCGATCACCCCTGAGGATAACTTCTACCACCAAGTCATCCATACGCTCCCAAGAACGTAACTTACCACTTTACTCTTGTCCAACTTGAGGACGAGGTTCCTTTTCTATGGATTTTGATTAAATTCAAATGCCTCGTCCAGAGGGTCTACTTGAACTTCCTTCCATACCAACTGCCAACCTCATGGAATTCACCGATCCCCCACCAACACCCAAAGAAGTACTTGTAGCAGAGGGCTCTACTCCAAACCCGAGGTTGAGGATGAGAGGAGTCTCGATGAAACCAGCTCCTAATTCTGTTGATGCATTGTTCAATCACCAGAACAAGTTCCAAATTTCTTTTGCTCGGGAAACTTTGTTCTTTTCCGAGCAACCTTCGTATCTCCGGGGTTTGATCTTGATAATTTTGGAAACGGAAAATTTGTTTCATTCTGTACAACATTGTCGCGATGAAGCCAGCGCCTTAAAAGAAGCTCCTAATTCTGTTGATGCCATTGTTTAATCACCGGAACAAGTTCCAAATTTCTTTTGCTCGGGAAACTTTGTTCTTTTCCGAGCCACCTTTGTAACTCCGGGGTTTGATTCCGATAATTTTGGAAATGGAAAATTTGTTTAATTCTTTACAACATTGTCGTGAGCTACCCTATAACCTTCTGAACTGACTTCGCTTAATGCTCTCCTCTATTCTCGTGTAGATATTCTTTTGACCCCATCCTTGAACGAAACTTCATGTACTCGTATCTGAGTTACTACCCAACCTTTAGAAAACATCTGCTGCCATCAATGTTTTTAAGCATGTTAATATTAAAAAAGGTGAGATATCGTTAGACCCGGGTTACTGTTCGGAAATTTTACCAGGAGACTTGATCATATGCTCCGCTTCAAGATTGGTAGGTCCATTGCTCCCAAAGGTCCTCTCGAAAGGCCCTTCATAACAGATTGGCACGTCGATTGGAAGTTTTCTTTGAAATGGTGCCAAAGGTTCTAAGCCTCTTATAGCACTTCCCCGATCGGATCACTGTTAACCCAGCCCGAACCTCGAATGATTGTTTATATTGTTGTGGTTCTGCAATGCTTTACACTTTTGATCTTGCTCCATGTTGGAGGAGTCCCCATATAAGGTGCCAGGAATGACTTGGTTCATGTTTAGATGCATCATTCATAAGAGGAGTTATGCCCATAATTTAACAGGTCACAAAGCAGATTTATGGAAGTAATTGAATGCTTACAATTTAATACATAGTACTTCAAATTTACTGAATTCAAGGATCGATCAATAGGCTTCTCAGCTCTGAATTTCTTAATCGGTACGCTCCTGGCATTGTTCCCTTGTCGACTACATATGATCTTTCCCATGTTGCGCTCAAGTTTCATTAATTTTTCAGATTTGAAGACCCGCACTTTGTTTTACAAGATCACCCACTCTGCACCTGTGGTACTTAACTCGGGTGTGGCAATACACCCTTACTCTTTTTTGGTACCTGTGGTTCCTGTAATCTGCCATGTTACGCAGATCATCTAGAGAGTCTAGGTTGACCCTCATTCCTAGTTCGTTTAGTCTTCGATATAGTCCCAATACCTTTTTTACCATGTTAGGACACCTACCAAAGAAAGCACCTCAATTCCATACGTCAATTGAAAAGGTGTCTTGCCTATTGGGGTTCAGCTTGCCATCCAGTATGAGAAGAACGGACTTGGTAAATCCTATAACAATGCCCAGTTTGTCAATTCCACTTTGCCATTGCTCAATGGGAGGTCTACTGATAACTAACGATGTTAAATATGAAATCTTGTACAAAATGTCTCTAATCTGGCTCCCTCAAATTGCTTACCAATATCTATTTCTATATGCTTTTTAGTAATTGTCGTTACGAGCACGACCTCGACCCACTAATATTCATTCCTCACAGGGCAAAGGGGGTCGCGCTTAAGATGGGAACCCTTGGGAGTGGCGCAGGATTTTGACATTGCTTGCATTTCCGCACATACTCAAGCACATCTTGCCACATGCTTGGCTGATAGAGTCCCGACCTGAAAATCATTTGATGCCAACATTCTCCCGTTTATATGAGCTCCACATATCCCCTCATAGACCTCAGCAAGTGCATGCTAGGCATGTGAGTGTCCCACACATTTTAGCTATGGCTCTTTCAACGATCGCCTATAAAATTGGTAATTTAGAATGGTAATCCTTGCTGAACGATTCTAGGATTGGGTCCATCCAGCTTCGCTCCCTCTTAATTTCCATCGACTCGATTTCCTCTATGCTCGAGCAAGACACCTCTTCTATATATACTACAGAGTCAAGCGTTTTATATTTCGCGGAGGCAAATGGAGATAGATTCTTTGCTTCCTTATTTTCTTTTCGAGGGATTTGTTTCATAATTAAACGATCAAAATTCGCTCGATATTGTTCCACCTTAGATGGATATTTGGCCTTCCGTTTCCCATTAGCCTCATATTCTTCTTTGATTTGATTCACCACTAGTTGTGAATCGTTTCTCACCTCCACTTTCCTAACTCTTAATGCTTGGTAACCTCAGGGACCTACCAATATTCTCCCCTGATTTGATTTACCACTAGTTGTGAATCCCTTCTCACCTCCAGCTCCTAAAATCTTAATGTTTGGTAACCTCGAGGACTTGCCAAGACCGCTTCATATTCGGCTTCAATAGTTGAAGCCTTGAAGTCGAATCTTGAAGCATAGCTGACTTCTTAAAGCGAGGTTACACAAGCGTTTGCCAACTCCAACCTTAGTGGAGAGAACTAAGTTTGTGTGGGGGGGGGCGACCCCCCCCCCAAAAAAAAGGTGGGGGGGGGGTGTGGGATTGTTTTTTTGGTTGGTGGGGGGGGGGAAAAAATTATTAAAAAAATGGGGGGGCGGCCCGGCCCTCCTGTTTTTCTTTTTTTTTTCTTTATGCTCTGCCCCAACCCATGAAAGGGTTGGTATTACCTAGACAAGAGGCTGCCTTAGACGCTTGACTTCCAGGGTAAATTTATTGAACACGAGCCCGTCCCATCCACCACCAATAAATGAAGGGAATTTATCATATTTTGTCATCCTCCTTCCACCGGGCCTTTTATTACGAACTTTCAAGAGTTGATATTTGGTACAAAATGTCCCAAATCCTGCTCCCTCAAATTGCCTACCAATATCTGTTACTAGCACCCTTCGGATTCCGAACAGGTAGATGACCCATATGCTTTTCAGTAATTGTCGTTACAAGCTGGGCCTCAACCCACATGGCGAAGGAGGGACTAGAGCATGATACGTTACTGTTGGAACCCTTGGGACTAGCGCATGATTTTGACATTGCTTGCATTTTCACACATACTCGAGTGCATCCAACCGCATGGTTGCCAACAGAGTCCCAACCACAAAATCATTTGATGCCAACATTCTCCCGCTTGTATGAGCTTCACATATCCCCTCACGAACCTCAGCAAGTGCATACAAAGCATTGCGAGGGTCCCACACATTTTAGCAGCGGCACACAAAACGATCGCCTATAAAATTGGTCATCTAAAATGGTAATCCTTACCGACTGATTCTAGGATCAGCTCCATCCAGCTTCCCTCCTGCTCAATTTTCCTCAACTCAATTTTCTCTATGCTTGGGAAAAACACCTCTTCTATTAAAGTTCACAGAGGCCAATGGAGATAGCTTCTCTGCTTCCTCATTTTCTTCCTGACGGATTTGTTTCACAACTACATGATCAAAATTGGCTCGGTATTGTTCCACCTTTGATAGATACTTGGCCATCTGACACCCCTTAGCCTCATATTCTCCTTTGATTTGATTTACCACTAGTTGTAAAGCACTTCTCACCTCCACCTCCTTAACTCTTAATGCTCGGTAACCTCAAGGACCTCCCAATATTCTTCCTGAACGATACAACGAATGCACATTTTTTTTGGATTTAACCTCATTTGGTAAGTCTATAGCACATCAAACACTTCCTCAAAGTCTGCCACATGTTCTGACCGAGTGAGGCTTTTTCATGAGCATATCATCCACACATACTTCTATGCTTCACCCAATTTGCTCCCTAAAAATTTTGTTCATGACCCTCAAGTAAGTTGCTCTACATACTTTAACCCAAACGGCATTACTCGATAGTAGTGGCTTTTTGGCCAGTCATGAATCAAGTGTGCTTCTCGTCATCTGGGTTTATCAATATTAGATTGTACCTTGAGTAAGCACCCATAAAGTGGAGCACTTCATTAGCTGTAGTTGCATCAAATGTGGAGGTCGTTCCTAGACAATGGGAAATAGCCTATGTCGTAGATCTTCCCGACATAAACCCAAATAATCCTACCATCATATTTTTTAGCACTCACCAAATTTTTTTTAAAATCTTAATCCACAATTATTGCCCACCCCACTTCTATTCAAATTCAACCTGCATACAGTAGAAAAAAAAACTAATTACTTCGTCCATTGTACCATGGTGTCTCCAATAAATCACCCATCAATGTCCCTAAATCTTAAAGACAAGCAAGGCAAACCTCTAATTGAAGTCAAGTGTAAAAATTGATGAGGGTGAAACTCAACCCTACAGAACAAGCATATTCACGAGTAAAAAAATAGAATTAGGATTGAAATAGAGGTGTCAAAATTGAGAAGCGCAAATCTCAACGTGGAGACTCACCCCCCCCCCCCCCTCAACCTTATAAAATAAGCATAAGCTTACAAAAATTTGTCACTGAAATCAAGTGTCAAAATTGAGGAGGGCAAATTATAAGGTAGAGTAAGACCCTCAACCTTATAGAATAATACAATCACAAGCACAAGAATAGAATGATCAAGCAAGCCAAGCATTCGGTCTGGGGGCTTCTCCCGGAAACACTCGGCTTGGGGGGATTATGTTGCGGATAAAATATTACTGAACCAGGTCCATCTTCGGTTCAGTCTTTAAGCCCGGTCGAAGACGGCCTAACCTCACGGTCGGGTTCGGCCATCACGGTCATCATGGTAGCGTGATGAGGAAGGAACCTTATGGTTCTAAGGATAAGCACAATCCCGAGAAATTCGGGATACGTGATTGAGTTATATACGGTTACAACTACCTTGAGGAGTGGGCAAGCGTGTTGATCATGGAAACCGCTTCCACCCTCGAGAAAAGGGGGAAAACCCTACAATCGGACGACCACCAAGAAGGATCATGAATTAATCTGACGGTCAAGGAAGAGAGGTAAATCCTATATAAACTAAAGCCTTATGCCCAATAGAGGTAACTCAATCGTTCCTCTTCCATTATATTTCTCAGTTAAGCTCTGCAACTCGCCAGAGCTCTATGGTGTTCCAATTACTGACTTAGCCTTCGAGGGTGCTCTATGGTGTTCCAATTACTGACTTAGCCTTCGGAGGTGGATAGCAATCCTTTGAGCATGCTTTATTCAAGTCTGTGTAATCTGTACACATTCTCCATTTGCTGTTGGCTTTCTTCACCATGACTACATTCGCCAACCAAGTTGGGCATTCTATGGGTTTTATAAAACTCGATTGCTCTAGCTTCTCCACTTCGGTTCTGATGGCAGCATGTTTCTAGAGCGAAAAATTCCTTCTTTTTTGGATCATTGGAATTGCATCGTCCCTGATCCATAAGCTATGTTCTGCAACTCTTCGATCTATTCCAGGCATATCTTCGGCCGACCACGCGAATACATCTAGGTTGTTTTGGAGAAACTCGGTGAGTTCTTCCTTGAATTCTGTAGGTTGTTCTGAACCGATCATTGTCCCTCTCTCGGGAAGATCCTGATGAAGTTGAATTCGCTCAAGCTTTTCAACAGGTTCGCCTCTTTGCATAGCTTCTTCATCTCGGTCATCCCGATTTCAATACTCATTGTATTGCCCGATCTCTTGGTTCTTCTGATTTTCTTGAGATAATTCACATAACATTGTCTGGAGAGTCGCTGATCAGAAGAGCACTCCCCAACTCCTACTGTGGTTGGAAACTTCAACTTCATATGTGTTGGAGAAACCACCGCCCCTAAGGCGTTAAGAGTTGGCCTCCCGAGTAAGACGTTGTAAGCTGAAAGGTCCCGAACCACCATGAATGTTGCTTGGACGACTGCATCCCGAGGGGAGGTCCCGATCCTTAGATCCAATTGGATGGTCCCTTCGGATATGGCGGACGACCCGGCGAACCCATATAAGTGAGTCCCGCATGGAGTCATCATCTCGTCCTCAAACTTCAATTTCTTAAATGATTCATAAGATAGTAAGTCGGCGGAAGATCCCGTGTCCACAAGAACTCGGTGAACTTCTCGATTTGCCAATTTCACTTTGATAACTATAGCATCGTCGTGAGGAGAAGTGACGCCCTTGAGATCTTCGTCGGTGAATGTTATTGAATGCGGGCATAAGTCATTTCTTCGTTTTCTTGGCAACTGCATCGATCCAACGAACCGTGCCTTTTGCTTCGCCTTCTTAATGGATTCTTCCGTCGGATTTCCCAAAACAATGTAAATGGGGGAAAATTCCCGAGTGTCGGGTTTCTTCTCGGGATTCTTATCTGCCCTCTCGGGACTTTTGGATCTGAGTCTTTTTGTTAATCTAGGTGGGGACTTCTCTCGGTCTTGTCGGCTCTTCTGAAGATATTTTTCAAGATGCCCTGCTTGGATGAGTTTCTCGATCTCGACCTTAAGATTTCTGCACTCATCCGTATGGTGGCCGTAGTCTTTGTGAAAGCGGCAATATTTCGTCATATTCCTATCTTCGGGTCGGGCTTTTATCTTACCAGGGCACTTCAAGTTTTCTTTATCTCTGATCAGTAATAGAATTTCTGACCTCTTAGTATTAAGAGGTGTAAAGTCCCCAGTAGCGAGTCTTTCTTTCTAACCTCCCTTTTTATCATCTTTCGCCCGAGCATTTGAATTTTGACCTCTTTCTCCATAATTCTTCTTTTCCTTTACGCCTCTCGTAGACTCTTCTCGGGCTTCGATAACTTCTGCAACCGTTGCTTGTTTTTGACATTTCTTAAAAAGTGCTCCATAAGTCTTTGGCTTATATTGGAGCAATACCTCAAGCAAACGTCTTTGGGTTATTCCACTCCATAGTGCATTGTACGCCACCGTGTCATCCAACTCTTCTACCTCGATAGCCAGTTTATCGAATCTTAGAAGGTAGTCCCGAACGGACTCATTCGGTTTCTCCCTAATGGCAAAAAGGCTATCTGCTGTCTTCTTACTCCCGATGCAACTTCGGAATCGGGCAATAAATTTTCTCCCGAGCTCTCGGAAGTGTTGGATGGATCTTGGCGGTAGGCTAGAAAACCATTTTATCACCGGGCCTTTGAGAGATGCCGGGAATGTTCGGCACAATAGCTCATCTTCTCGGCCAATAACAGCCATGACTGATTTAAAATAACTAATATGTTCTCGAGGATTGGACTTACCTTCATAGGGAGTAAATGTCGGCATGATAAAGTTCGGTGGAAGAGGTGCTCTCATAACTTCTTCTGAGAAGGGTTCTCTGTCAACCACGTCATAGTCGTCATCCAGGTCCCGATCATCAAGCCGTCTCTCCATGGCATCTAATCTTCGCCCGAGACCATGCACCTCTTGACGCTCTTGCGGAGACCGAACACTTCCGAGATCAGATTGAGAAGTTGGTCCATGAGAAGATCCATAGTGACTGACCGATCCTCTCGAGTCATTAGATCTGGAATGTCCTCTTCCGTGGCTTTCGCCTTCTTGTTCCCGAACTCCTTCATTTCTCGCGCCCTCTCCCCGGGTAAATCTTGAGTTTGCCTAAGCCCAACCAAATGGTGGAAGACACTTTCCCTCGACCGATCCTCTCGGGGACGTGGTTCTTCAACATGCACTCCTTGAGATCTTTCTCCAACTCGTTTGGCTGGTCGCCTCGGTATTCTGGGATTTCTCCTTTCTTTGTTCACCGGGCGTTGCTTATCCCGAGTATGTTGGACAACTTCACGCCTTCGTCCTTCTTGGGAATTTCTAGGGGGTCCAAGTGGTACCCCGATTTGATGGACTAAGCCTCGAACAACTCCTTGGAGTTCCAACATTTGTTGTTGGACTTCTCTTTGCATATTCTGCAAATCGGCTCTTTATGCTTGGAATAGGAGGTTGACTTGAACCTCCCTCTCCAAATGGAGTTGGAATAGTTAATGGAGGAATTCTCCGGAACTCCTTCTTGACCTTCCTCTGGAATAGGAATTTGTCGATATAGAGAAGGGAGAGTTTGTTCTTCAACACGTCCGTTTTCTATCTCTCTTTCTCTCGCTCGAGTGAGAATTTGAGAACTTGTCACCTGAGCTGTGGTACGTCTTGTCATGACTTTCTGTGACGTTTCCCACAGACGGCGCCAATTTGTTGCGTCTAGAACTTCTTCGAGGGCCGGATATTGAGATGACCACCTTAAGAGCTCTCCAGCCAAGTTGGAATAACTGGGATGGCTGCACACACAAAGAAAGCAAGAACGGTCCGGCCTAGTTTTGGCGGGGGAACCGCCTCCGACGCTCAAGTCAGCCTAGGCAACAATAAGAGTTCTTGAGAGAGTTCTCAAGAACGTAATGAGGAATTACTCAGATGAAAGTTCTCGTACCTTTCTCCATGTAGGAGGTGGGTTTATATAGAGGTTACCTGGAGGCGGCGATTCCTTAAGTTCCGGATCGATAGTTGAGGAGTGAGTGGAGTAGTGGAATAACGGCTCCTTCTTTGTCGCACCTGATAGTGCCGTTATGCTGACTCACCTCCCAAATTCTCGGAATAGATATACTGAGTGTTTATGCGTAAGGAACTCTTCTTGAATTGGTCAAGAGAGTCTTCTGAGAAATGCTAGAGTTGGATATAGATATATATTTTTCCCAAGTGTGGCACTCGGAACCCTTCTCCAACGAAGAAATGAGCCTAGTCAAGAGGGAGGTATCTCTCCCGAATGAGGCCCTCGAGACCTTCTTCAAGGATGAGGTGAGACATCTCAAGAGGGAGGGGTATCTCTCCTGAATGAGGCCCTCGGGACCTTCTAAGAGGGAAGAGATGCACCCGCCCACGGGGGTGCCTCTCTCTCCCGAGATGGGGACTCGGGACTTTAGCTTCCCACAACAGAGCCCCCCATTCCGTGCGATTGACTTCTCGAACGTATGGAATGTTACTCTCAGACTTCTTAAGAAATTTCCTTTTTTCTAATTTCTCCCTCCAACCTTATTCCAAATAATTGGAGAAATGTTTCCTGCTTTGTTGGTTTCTGTCATAATGTTGGAGTCAAACCAACATTCCCCCTTCTTCAGCGTTTCTTTGAAGTTAAGAGTCAATCAAAAGGGGGTTGGCTCTCTCTTCTTCGTCGGGCAACCGACGCTGTGGATTGGTCGGGCAACATCATTTTGCCGGGGTCTATGCCTACCTCCACCAAGGGGTGGAGACATCACTTTTTCTTCTGCCAGCCCCCAGTTCCGCCGCCATTCCCAACTACTTTTGTGAAGAAATCTAAGTCTGATCTTAAAGAACTCAATAATCTCATTGAGTTATCTGCCGCCGAAGAAGCGGCCTTAGAAAAGATCATCCAAGTTGGCGGAGATTCAGCCGCAGTTCACGGATATTTATCTGAGTATCCGTCTGCTCTTCAGTTGTGGGGCTTTTCTCCGGGTGAGGCCCTTCTTCATTAATATTCTTCAATTTTGTATATTTTTCTTATCTTCGCACTTTCTGACTTTCTTCGTTTGTTGTCGCTGTGTCTAGCAAATTGGACATCGACGCTCTTAGTGCACTTACCAGTGGGAATATCAAAGAGGCTTTCGCCCGAAAGCCAGTGAAGAAAGGTGGTGCCACAGAAACTGGTCCCGTCTTCCAGGCTCTCGGCGCTCCTGGCTCGTCCAAGCCTTCGGGCAAGAAGATTGCTAGGAAGAGCTGAAGGAAGATCAGGAATGAACCGTCGCAGACCTCTCTGAGTCTATCAAGACTGTTGGGTCTCTGAAGAGATGGGACGAAGAAAGGAGCTTGAAACTGAAGGAGATGTCCAGAAGCAAGGCAGCTCTTAAGGAGGAGCTTTCTTAGGCCAAGGAAAATTTGGAAGAGGCCCTTCAAGAAAAGGAGAAGTTGAAGCGCGAGAAAGCTGAGATGGAGACTATTGCCATGCAGCTTCGCGAAGAAGTCCGAGCTGGTAAACTTCTCGTCAGTGCCGATGAGGTGCCCGAGGTTGTCCAGAAAGAGATCATCACTTCTTACCTCGGCACTTCTCAGTTCAAGAAACTCCATGTGGCTCTCTCTACTTCTACCTACCGCCTCGGGCTTAATGATGCTTTTACCGCTGTTCTCCGACGGGTAGATATTCCTAACCCGAAGGAATTAGCCGGAATGCTAGACGGTAGAGTTTATGAGACTCTTGAAAGAGCCGTACCCGAAGGGATTGAATGCAAAGAACCTTTCAGCCCTCCCGATCCTTTTATGTATGTTGATGAGGATCAAGAGGTGGGCTCTGGAGGGAGTCTTGAGAAAGAAACTCCTGGTGGCGACGGGCTTGGTGAAGACAATCCCCCCGAATTTGGGAATCCTCCTGAGAATTGAAAGACTTCAACCTTTTCTTGCTTCCGTTTCTGAGGAACTTTGAAGACTTTGAATATTTGAACTTTTGCTCTTGCTTTTTGGAATTTTTTATAAACAGTGTTGAATTTTGCGCAACTTTGCGCTTTCTGTAATATTGGTCCTTGTGGCCAAATGTTTTGAATAGTAACTTGTAATTGTTATCTTCAAACTGAGGCATTAAGCTTCTTTGTTGACTGGTCCCGAGTGTCTTCCCGAGTCACTCCCTTAGCGTAATGCCTTAGAGTTGATGATGTTTTGATTTCTCCTGAGCCTTTATTCAAGATGGTCCCGAATATGGTCCCGAATGAAGGTCTTGGAGAGAAATGTATCTCATGTGTCGGAGAAATTCATAAGAGGTGGGGAAATACTCCCGAGTGGCTACCCGAGCGAGGTCCCCCATGGTAACGCCTTAGAAAAATTCCATCTCACGAGAGTCTAACTTGGACTTTCATAAGAGGTGGGGAAATACTCCCGAATGGCTACCCGAGCGAGGTCCCGAGTGTAACGCCTTTGAATAATTCCATCTTATGAGAGTCTGCATTGGACTTTCACAAGAGGTGGGGAAATACTCCCGAATGGCTACCCGAGTGAGGTCTTGAGTGTAACGCCTTAGAAAAAATTCCATCTCATGAGAGTCTAACTTGGACTTTCATAAGAGGTGGGGAAATACTCCCGAATGGCTACCCGAGCGAGGTCCCGAGTGTAACGCCTTTGAATAATTCCATCTTATGAGAGTCTGCATTGGACTTTCATAAGAGGTGGGGAAATACTCCCGAATGGCTACCCGAGTGAGGTCCCGAGTGTAACACCTTAGAAAAAATTCCATCTCATGAGAGTCTAACTTGAACTTTCATAAGAGGTGGGGAAATACTCCCGAATGGCTACCCGAGCGAAGTCCCGAGTGTAACGCCTTTGAATAATTGCATTTTATGAGAGTCTGCATTGGACTTTCATAAGAGGTGGGGAAATACTCCCGAATGGCTACCCGAGGGAGGTCCCGAGTGTAACGCCTTAGAAAAAATTCCATCTCATGGAAGTCTAACTTGGACTTTCATAAGAGGTGGGGAAATACTCCCGAATGACTACCCGAGCAAGGTCCCGAGTGTAACGCCTTTGAATAATTCCATCTTATGAGAGTCTGCATTGGACTTTCATAAGAGGTGGGGAAATACTCCCGAATGGCTACCCGAGTGAGGTCCCGAGTGTAACGCCTTAGAAAAAATTCCATCTCATGGAAGTCTAACTTGGACTTTCATAAGAGGTGAGGAAATACTCCCGAATGGCTACCCGAGCGAGGTCCCGAGTGTAACGCCTTTGAATAATTCCATCTTATGAGAGTCTGCATTGGACTTTCATAAGAGGTGGGGAAATACTCCCGAATGGCTACCCGAGTAAGGTCCCGAGTATAACGCCTTAGAAAAAATTCCATCTCATGAGAGTCTAACTTGGACTTTCATAAAAGGTGGGGAAATACTCCCGAATGGCTACCCGAGCGAGGTCCCGAGTGTAACGCCTTTGAATAATTCCATCTTATGAGAGTCTGCATTGGACTTTCATAAGAGGTGGGGAAATACTCCCGAATGGCTACCCGAGTGAGGTCCCGAGTGTAACGCCCTTGAATAATTCTATCTTATGAAAGCCTTTCGGCGCCAAATGATGCGTCCAAAAATTGTTCAGCCTTTGGATCGCTGATGAATGACCTGCAAAATAAAATTAGACGTGGCCTGACCCTGGGGTCAGGAGGCCACCTCCGAAGGCTAAGTCAGTAATTGGAACACCATAGAGCACCCCCGAAGGCTAAGTCAGTAATTGGAACACCATAGAGCTCTGGCGAATTGCAGAGCTTAACTGAAAAATATAATGGAAGAGGAACGATTGAGTTACCTCTATTGGGCATAAGGCTTTAGTTTATATAGGATTTACCTCTCTTCCTTGACCGTCAGATTAATTCATGATCCTTCTTGGTGGCCGTCCGATTGTAGGGTTTTTCCCCTTTTCTCGAGGGTGGAAGCGGTTTCCATGATCAACACGCTTGCCCACTCCTCAAGGTAGTTGTAATCGTATATAACTCAATCACGTATCCCGAATTTCTCGGGATTGTGCTTATCCTTGGAACCATAAGGTTCCTTCCTCATCACGCTACCATGATGACCGATCCTGACCGTGATGGCCGAACCCGACCGTGAGGTTAGGCCGTCTTCGACCGGGGTTAAAGATTGAACCGAAGATGGACCTGGTTCAGTAATATTTTATCCGCAACATATAACTAACAATTGCTAGGAAAGCAACCCCTTAACCATATAGGATATAAACAATCAGAAGGGTTAGGATACTATACGTATAAATTACAAGGGTAGGAATGGAATTATGATAGAAATCTCAGGATGCAGAAACACGCTGAACCTTATCTAATAAGTACAATCACAACTTCGGGAATAGAATAATGATGATCTCAGGAGTTATAAAGTTATAATCACAAGCACATTCCCATATTTACGGCTGAAATAAAGAGCCGAAATCAAGGGAGTAGAATCTCAAGTTGGAGACGCACCATTAAACCTATAGGATAAGTAGAATCGAAAGAACAGCGATAGAATTATCATTGAAATCATGTGTCGAAATTGGCATGGCGAATCTCAAGGTGGAGATGTACCACCAACCTCATAAAAGTAATAGTCATAAGGAACATTGTAGTTTAATAAGGGAAATTTAGTGTAAACTTTGAGCAGGCCGAATATAGATTTATACGATAAGTACAATCAGAAAAGAAAAGAAATAGCCATATGATAAAAATCAAGTATATCAAATAGCCATAACCCATAAGAAAGTTATAGTCACAAGCACATTCCCACATTTATTGCTGAAATAAAGAGCCGAAATCGAGGGAGGGGAAACTCAAGACGGAGACGCACCACTAAACCTAAAGGATAAGTAGAACTAAAAGGAAAGCAATAGAATTATCACTGAAATCATGTGTCAAAATTGGAATGGCGAATCTCAAGGTGGAGATGTACCATCAACCTCAAAAGAGTAATAATAAAAAAGAACAGCGTAGTCTAATAAGAGAAATTAAGTGTCAACTTTGAGCAGGCCGAAATTGATTTCAAGGATAAGTACAATCAGAAGAATGAGAATAGAATAATGATTTAAAATTAAATGTCAAAATCAAAGGTGAAACTCAAAGTGGACCATGTAGGAAAGCATAATCATAAGGACAAGAATATATTTATGACTAAAATCATGCCCCAAAATCAAAAAAGGTGAACCTCAAGATGGAGAAACACCCTTAACCTTAAGAAAAACTATAATCACAAAAATATAAATAGCCATATGATAAAAATCAAGTATACCAAAAAGCCATAACCTCGAAGAAAGTTATAATCACAACCACATTATCACATTTATCGCTGAAATAAAGAGCTGAAATTGAGGGAGGGGAATCTCAAGTTGGAGACACATCACTAACCCTAAAGGAAGTAGAATCGAAAGGACAGAAATATAATTATCAATGAAATCATGTGTTGAAATTGGCATAGCGAATCTCAAGGTGGAGATGTACCATCAACCTTATAAGAGTAATAATCATAAGGAACAGTGTAGTTCAATAAGAGAAATTAAGTGTCAACTTTGATCAAAACGAATATCGATTTATAGGTTAAGTACAATCACAAGGATGAGAAGATTAATGATTCGAAATTAAGTGTCAAAATCAAAGGTGAAACTCCAGATGGAACCTGCTGGAAAGTATAATCCTAAAGACAAGAATACATTTATGACTAAAATCATGTGCCAAAATCAACAAGGGTTAACCTCAAGCTGGAGAACCACCATTAACCTCTATAGCCATATGATAAAAATCAAGTATATCAAATAGCCATAACCTCTAAGAAAGTTATAATCACAAGCACATTCCCACATTTATGGCTGAAATAAAAAGTCGAAATCGAGGGAGGGGTATCTCAAGTTGGAGACGCACCACCAACCAAATAGGATAAGTAGAATCAAAAGGAAAGCGATAAAATAATCATTGAAATAATGTGTCGAATTCGCATGGCAAATCTCAAGGTGGAGATGTACTATCGACCACATAAGAGTAATAATCAAAACGAACAGTGCAGTTCAAAAAGAGAAATTAAGCGTCAACTTTGATCACGACGAATATCGATTTAAAAGATAAGTACAATCAGAAGCAAGAGAATAGAATAATGATTCGAAATTAAGTGTCAAAATCACAAGTAAAACTCAAGGTGCACTGTGTAGGAAAGTATAAACATAAGGACAATAATATATTTATGACTAAAATCATGTGCCAAAATCAACAAGGGAGAACCTCAAGGTAAAGAACCACCTTTAACCTTAGAATAACTATAATCAACAGAATAGAAATAGCCATATGATAAAAATCAAGTATATCAAATAATGATAACCTCTAAGAAGGATATAATCACAGGCACATTCCCACATTTACGACTGAAATAAAGAGTCGAAATCGAGGGAGGGGAATCTCAAGTTGGAGACGCACCACCAACCCAATAGGATAACTAGAATAAAAAGGACAGCGATAGAATAATCATTCAAATCATGTGTCAAATTTGGCATGGCGAATCTCAAGGTGGAGATGTACCATCGACCACATAAGAGTAATAATCATAAGGAACAATGTAGTTCAATAAGAGAAATTAAGTGTCAACTTTGATCAGGACGAATATCGATTTAGAGGTTAAGTATAATCAGAACGATGAGATAGATTAATGATTCGAAATTAAGTGTCAAAATCAAAGGTGAAACTCCACGTGGACCATGCTTGAAAGTATAATCCTAAAGACAAGAATACATTTATAACTAAAATCATGTGCCAAAATCAACAAGGGTTAACCACAAGGTGGAGAACCACCCTTAACCTTAGAATAACTATAACCACAAGAATAGAAATAGCCATATGTTAAAAATCAAGTATATCAAATAGCCATAACCTCTAAGAAAGTTATAATCACAAGCACATTCCCACATTTATGGCTGAAATAAAGAATCGAAATCGTGGGAGGGGAACTTCAAGTTAGAGACACACCATCAACCCTATAGGGCAAGTAGAATCAAAAGAACAACAATAGAATAATCATTGAAATCATGTGTCGAATTTGGCATAGTGAATTTTAAAGTGGAGATGTACCATCGACTACATAAGAGTAATAATCATAAGGAACAGTGTAATTATATAAGAGAAATTAAGTGTCAACTTTGATCAGGACGAATATCGATTTATAGGTTAAGTACAATCACAAGGATAAGAATAGGTTAATGAATCGAAATTAAGTGTCAAAATCAAAGGTGAACCTCCAGGTGGACCCTGCTGGAAAGTATAATCCTAAAGACAAGAATACATTTATGACTAAAATCATGTGCTAAAATCAACAAGGGTTAACCTCAATGTGGAGAACCACCCTTAACCTTAGAATAACTATCATCACAAGAATAGAAATAACCATATGATAAAAATCAAGTATATCAAATAGCCATAACTTCTAAGAAAGTTATAACAACAAGCACATTCCCACATTTATGGCTGAAATAAAGAGTTGAAAACGAGGCAGGGGAATCTCAAGTTGGAGACGCACCACCAACCCAATTGGATAACTAGAATCAAAAGGAAAGCGATAGAATAATCATTGAAATCATGAGGTGAATTTGTCACAGCGAATCTCAAGGTGGAGATGTACTATGGACCACATAAGAGTAATAATCATAACGAACAGTGTAGTTCAAAAACAGAAATTAAGTGTCAACTTTGATCACAACGAATATCGATTTATAAGATAAGTACAATCAGAAAGCATGAGAATAGAATAATGATTCGACATTAAGTGTCAAAATCACAGGTAAAACTCAAGGTGTATTGTGTAGGAAAGTATAAACATAAGGACAATAATATATTTATGACTAATATCATGTGCCAAAATCAACAAGAGTGAACCTCAAGGCGGAGAACCACCCTTAACCTTAGAATAACTATAATCAAAAGAAATGAAATAGCCATATGATAAAAATCAAGTATATCAAATAGCCATTACCTTTAAAATAGCTATATTCATAGACACATTCTCACATTTATGGCTGAAATAATAAGTCGAAATCGAGGGAGGGGAATCTAAAGTTGGAGACGGACCACCAACCCAATAGGATAATTAGAATCAAAAGGATAACGATACAATAATCAATGAAATCAAGTGTCGAATTTGGCATGGTGAATCTCAAGGTCAAGATGTACCATCGACCACATAAGAGTAACAATCATAAGGAACAGTGTAGTTCAATAAGAGAAATTAAATGTCAACTTTGATCAGGACGAATATCGATTTATAAGTTAAGTACAATCAAAAGGATGAGAATAGATTAATGATTCGAAATTAAGTGTCAAAATCAAAGGTGAAACTCCACGTGGACCCTGCTGGAAAGTATAATCCTAAAGACAAGAATACATTTATGACAAAAATAATGTGCCAAAATCAACAAGGGTGAACCTCAAGGTGGAGAACCACCATTAACCTTTGAATAACTATATTCAAAAAATAGAAATAGCCGTATGATAAAAATAAAGTATATCAAATAGTCATAACTTTTAAGAAAGATATAATCACAGGAACATTCCCACATTTATGGCTGAAATAAGGAGTAGAAATCGAGGGAGGGGTATCTCAAGTTGGAGACGCACCACCAACCCAATAGGATAAGTAGAATCAAAAGGACAGCAAAAGAATAATAAGTGAAATCTTGTGTCGAATTTGGCATGGTGAATCTCAAGGTGGAGATGTACCATCGACCAGATAAGAGTAATAATCATAAGGAACAGTGTAGTTCAATAAGAGAAATTAAGTGTCAACTTTGATCAAGACGAATATCAATTTATAGGTTAAGTACAATCAAAAGGATGAGAAAAGATTAATGATTCGAAATTAAATGTCAAAATCAAAGTTGAAACTCCAAGTGGACTCTGCTCGAAAGTATAATCCTAAAGACAAGAATACATTTATGACTAAAATCATGTGCCAAAATCAACAAGGGTTAACCTCAAGGTGGAGAACCACCCTTAACCTTAGAATAACTATAATCACAAGAATAGATATAGCCATATGATAAAAATCAAGTATATCAAATAGCCATAATCTCTAAGAAAGTTATAATCACAAGCACATTCCCACATTTATGGCTGAAATAAAGAGTAGAAATCGAGGGAGGGGAATCTCAAGTTGGGGACGCACCACCAACCCAATAGGATAACAATAAGCAAAAGAACAGCGATAAAATAATCATTGAAATCATGTGTCGAATTCGGCACGAGGAATCTCAACGTGGAGATGTACCGTCGACCACAAAAGAGTAATAATCATAAGGTACAGTGTAGTTCAATACGGGAAATTAAGTGTCAACTTTGATCACGATGAATATCGATTTATAGGATAAGTACAATCAGAAACATGAGAATAGAAAAATGATTCAAAATTAAGTGTCAAAATCACAGGTAAAACTCAAGGTGGACTGTGTAGGAAAGTATAAACATAAGGACAAGAATATATTTATGACTAAAATAATGTGCCAAAATCAACAAGAGTGAACCTCAAGGCGGAGAACCACCCTTAACCTTAGAATAACTAGAATCACGAGATCTGGGCATTTTCATGTTATCATTTGCATAACTTACGTTATGACGCTTTCTGCCGGTGATCCCCCCTGTGATCATGGCCGCCCCTGTTTCTTCCGGTGACCCCCTTGTTTCTCCCTCTCCTCCCCTCCCCTCCTCCCCTGTCCACCACTCTCCCAAGCCTTGGAACTCCCTTTTCTTCAACCATCACAATCCTTCCTCTACTGATCTTGACCTTACCTTCATCCCCTCCACCTCTTCTGAACCCTGTCCGGTTGCTCATTGTCCCTCCGCCTCCACCGCTGTTAGTAGCCAGAGATGGTCCTCTGCATTTCTTTGCCAGTTTCTTGGCCCCCCTCCCCCGTTCGCCATTCTGAAAGCTTCACTCTCTAAACAATGGAAAGCCAAAGGAATGCTAGACATTCGCCAAATCGGCTCCGTTATTTTCTTATTTAAAATCGACTCCCCTAACTGTCGCTCTCGTGCTCTTGAGGGCTCCCCATGGTTTGTAGGAAAATCACCATTATTCCTTAAACCTTGGACCCCGTCGCTCCCACTCCACAGGGTCGACTTCAGCTCTCTTCCCCTGTGGATCAATCTACCAGGTCTTCCGCTCGAGTTCTGGAACTCCGATTGTTTGAGCAGAATAGGTTCGGCCCTTGGTAAGCCACTGCGTACCGATGCAAAAACATTGAACTCGTCTCGCCTCTCATACGCAAGGATTTGTGTTGAATTTTCCGCTGCAAAAGATCTCCCGTCGAATGTCACCATTGCTGATGATCTTGGGCTCAAATACAGCCAAATCATTGTTTTCGATTGGATCCCTCCTCGTTGTGACCACTGTTCCACTTTTGTTCATGCCTCAAATGATTGCTCCTTTGCGACTCATCCATTTGCAAAGTCCACCGCCCCGGCTCACCCTCCGCCAACAGAAGATTCAAGATTCTCTACCGAAGCCCTTCTAAAAATGAACACAATTGATGCTCTTGAGTTGGTTTCGATTCCTGCTACAGCCGTCGCTACCTCCTCTGTTGTGAATCTGCCGCCGGCTGCCGGACACTCAACTCCGGCAACAAATACTTACCGAAGAAGAAGAAGAAGAAGAAATAAAGCTGCTCCCTTACCTCCTTCTCTGGCCGCTGCCTCGATTGCTGTCATCCCCTTAGTCGATGACCAATCATATCCGACTGCCATAACTGATAGTTACTCTGCGGATGAAGATTCCGAAGTTCCTGAGATGTCTGCTCCTCCTATGGAAGCCGCTACCAATGATAAAGCTCCTGATCGTTCAACTGAGGTACCTGTTTCTTGCTCCGTTGACACCCAGTCCCCGCCTTTCCCAACTGATGAAAACTGGAACAACCTGAACCATAAAGTCGTTTCGCCCAAAGCTTTCTGTAACCTCTCGATGAAGTCTGATCCTATCCATATCTCTCCCTCTACCTCAGTTTTACCCTTACCCTCTCGCCATCTGGGGCCCACCACCAATTCCTCTTCCATTATCCAGCTGGGAGCTGTTTCAAATCCTTCATACTTTTCTCACCGCCTTTCGGCCCATAACCCTTCTCCCCCCAATATCCCGTTTACCTCATGGGCCGAAGCCCATTACCCCTTTAAACCCTCCCTTTGGTCCATTGAACCGTAGGCCCAGATCCAAACGATCATCTCAACCCAAAGCTTTGCCCAGTTATTCTATTGGGCATGTTCCGCTATTGTCCTCAGTCCATTCCAGCTCTAGCCCTGAAGCCTTAAATATGCCTTCAGCCATCCAACCAATAACCCAGCCTTCTGCCATCCAACAAATATCCCAGCCAACTGAACCTTCATCCACCATCCCAGCTCCCTCCTTTGGCCCTATAACATCTGTAGTCACAACCCATGAGAATCCTCTCTTGCGTGAGACTTTGTACAGCCCTCCCCCATCAACTTGCCTCCTGACCCCATCCCCTTTATTTGCTCTCCCCCCCCCCCTCTTTGTTTTTTATGTCTGATTGTATTGTGTGTAATGTTAGAGGCTTAAATAATATTGCAAAGCAGAGTGAAGTTAAGAAATTCCTCTTGGATGCTAAAGTCAATTTTTGTGCCCTTCTTGAGACCCATGTCCAAGTTGAGAATTCCCATCGGATTGCTAGCTTCTTAGCCCCATCCTGGTCCTTCCTTTCCAACTATTCACATTGTTCCAATGGTAGAATTTGGATTCTTTGGAACCCCTCCTCTCTCAACATATCCCTTATTGACTCTTCTCCCCAATTCATGCATATCTCCTTGTCCACTTCTAATTCCAACTCCATCATCTTTCTCACCATTGTCTATGGTTTTAATATTGTTCGTTATTCCAATGAGTGAGTGGATGGTAGTCATCTTAATCATTTAGCGATTGAGGATTTCAACTCCTGTCTTGAAGACTCTTGTCTCACTGATCTTCGCTGGTTTGGCCACTCTCTCTCTTGGCATAACCGTCGTATTGGTGAGGATAGGATTGCTTCGAAGCTTGACCGCTTCCTTGTCAACCATCATTGGCTCTCCTCCTTCCCTGACTCCCATGCCACCTTCTCCCCTCCGGGCCTCTCGGATCATTCCCCTTGCCTTGTCCATTTCTTTCCCCTATCTTCCTTCGGTCCCAAACCATTCAAATTCTTCGATATGTGGACCTCCAACCTGTCCTTCCTTGATACTGTCAAGGAAGCTTGGGAGAAGCCTGTTCATTGCCACTCCCTTCCTCTCATTAGTTTTCCCCGTCGGCTTAGGAATACTAAGGAAGCTCTCCGGCGTTGGAACATCTCCACGTTTGGAAACATCTCCTCTAGGGTCTCTGATTGCCGCTCCCACCTCTTGCAAATCCAGGCCAATCTTCAAATTGACCCCCTTAATCCTTCACTTGCGGTCAATGAGAAACTTCTCTCTTCTGAGCTTTCTTCTTGGTCTCCCTTGAAGAAAACTTTCTCCGCCAAAAAGCAAGGATAAAATGGCTCCAACTTGGGGATTCCAACTCTGCTTTTTTCCACCGTTCCCTCAAGGCGAGAAATAACCACAATTCTATTCCAGCTATTCTTTCTAGCAATGGATCTTGGATTCTCGACCCTCCGGGTATCAAAGCTGAGGTTGTCTCTTTCTTCTCCAATCTCCTTTCTCCTCCTCGGTCCTCTCTCCCTCCCCACCCCCCTTTGCCCCCAGGCTTGATTAACAAAGTTGTTAGTCATCAATCTCTCCCCTCTCTTTTCTCCATTCCTTCCCATGATGAAATCCTCAATGCCATCCGCTCCCATAAATCAAATCGTGCCCCTGGCCCGGATGGATTTAGTATGGGGTTTTTCTCTAGTGCTTGGAGCCTCATTGAGGATGATCTCATTAAGGCTATCAGAAGCTTCTTCCTCAATCCTTCCCAGCTCTCTTCCATCAATCAAACTTTTCTTTGCCTCATCCCTAAAAAGGCAGGCGCCTCCTCCCTTTCTGATTTTCGCCCTATTTCCCTCTGTAATCTCTTATATAAGTTCATTTCTAAAATCCTAGCGAATCGGCTCAAAAAGGTTATGCCTAACCTGGTTAGCCCAAACCAATCAGCTTTCATTTCCGGTCGTAGTATCACGGATAATATCCTTCTTTGTGCAGAGATTGTCAGGGGGTTTGATCTCCACAAAGCTTTTGACTCTATTCGCCTGGGATTTTATTAGTGATGTCCTTTTAGCCATGAGATTCCCTCCTTCTTTTATCCACTGGATTGAAGTTTGCATCTCCACCCCCTTCTTTTCTGTCATTACTAATGGCTCGCCGGTGGGCTTTTTTCCCTCTAGTGTCGGTATCCGCCAAGGCTGTCCCCTCTCTCCCTTTCTCTTTTCTCTGGCTTTGGAGGTCCTATCCCGTCTCCTTCAAGCTAAGACTGATCAACTCTTGATTTCTCCCATCCCTAAGTGTAAAGCCATCAATTTGACTCATCTCGCCTTTGCCGATGATCTCATGATCTCTCTCCAAAGCTGACCCCGGATCCATTTCCTCCATCACCTCCACTCTCTCCTTCTTCGAGTCTTTATCTGGCCTTAAAGTCAACCTTGATAAATCTACTCTCTTCCTGTCTGGAGTCTCGGAGCCCCTTCGTTCAAGTCTCCTGAATCTTTCAGGGTTCAAGCCTGGTTCCTTCCCTATTAACTACCTTGGGCTTCCTCTCATTCCGGGTAGGCTCACTCGTCATCATTGCTCCCCTATGTTGGATAACATTCGGAAAAGCCTCCAACTTTGGAAAAGCAAGCTTCTCTCATATGCTGGTAGGGTTGAGCTCATCCGTTCTGTGCTCCAATCTTCCTACCTTTACTGGTGTGGCATTTTCCCGATCCCTAAAGCCATCTCATCTGCAATGGAATCTCTCTTCTCGTGCCTTTCTCTGGAAGGGCCAGGAATCCTCTCAATTCCTTCGTCCCATAAGCTGGTCCAAGGTTTGTCAGCCCAAATCTGAGGGAGGCCTAGGATTCCGTAGGATTCAAGAGGTTAATGCCGCTGCTATGCTCAAACTCATTTGGAAAATCATCACCAAGGATGATTCTATTTGGGTCAATTGGGTCCACTCATATTTGCTCAAATCCAACTCCTTTTGGACCTGTCTCTATCCCCCTAATCCTTCATGGACTTGGAGGAAGCTCCTCCTTCTCCGTCCCCGTCCTCTTTCGGCCATCACCACCCACATCTCCTCTGGCTCCTCCACTTCTTTCTGGCAAGATCCGTGGCATCCGATGGGTATCCTCCTCTCTCTCTTTCCCGCCCGCACAGTCTATGAATCCCGAATCCCGAATCCCCAAATCCACTTTGCTCTCGGAGTTTATCTCCAATGGTTCTTGGGTCCCTCCCCCGCACTATAGTCTCACGCAAGTTTGGAATTCCCTCCCCCCTATTTACCCCCTCCCTCATGATACTATTATCTGGTCCCCCACTTCCAAATCCTTTACTACAGCTTCGGCCTGGAACCTCCTTCGCTCCCCCTCCCCAGCCCCTCCATGGCCTCCTCTAGTATGGTTTAAAGGTCATATTCCCCGTCATTCCCTCACCCTCTGGAGAGCTTTAAACCTAGCCTTGCCAACACAGTCTTTCCTTATTTCCCGCCAAATCCCGGTGAACCCAAATTGTATCCTTTGTTGGAATGGTATTGAGGACACTGAGAATTTGTTCTTTTCTTGCATTTGGCCCCGTTCCCGTCGTTCATTTGGGTTTACACGTGACTGGTCTTGGATTCTGAGCAAATTCGCAAGTACCTCTATTTGTGATCGTATTGGTAAGCTAGTCTTTGGTGCCACAGTCCATCATCTATGGTGGGAGCGTAATCTCAAGCGTTGGAACTCCAAATTCCGCTCTATTGATACCATTTGGAATGCTATTTATTTTGATGTTTCGGCTAGGATTCCTTCCTCTCCCCTCCCCCCGGTTGTTGATTCCCCAAGGAACAAGCTCATTGTTGTGTCCTGGGGTCTTAACTCCCAAACCTCCCCTTCCAGCTGATGTTTGCACGTGTATTTTGTATTTTGTTTTCGTCTCTTTAATAGATTATTTATTCATCCAAAAAAAAAATCTATAATCACAAGAAAAGAAATAGCAATATGATAAAAATCAAGTATATCAAATAGCCATAACCTCTAAGAAAGTTATAATCACAAGCACATTCCCACATTTATGGCTTAAATAAAGAGTCGAAATCGAGGGAGGGGAATCAAAAGTTGGAGAAGCACCACCAACCCAACAGGATAACTATAATCGAAAGGACAACGATAGAATAATCATTGGAATCATGTGTCAAATTTGGCATGGCGAATCTCAAGGTGGAGATGTACCATAGACCACATAAGAGTAATAATCATAAGTAACAATGTAGTTCATGAAGAGAAATTAAGTGTCAACTTTGACCAGGACGAATATCGATTTATAGGTTAAGTACAATCAGAAGGAAAAGAATAGATTAATGATTCCAAATTAAGTGTCAATATCAAAGGTGAAACTCCAGGTGGACCCTGCTGGAAAGTATAATCCTAAAGACAAGAATACATTTATGACTAAAATCATGTGCCAAAATCAACAAGGGTTAACCACAAGGTGGAGAACCACCCTTAAACTTAGAATAACTATAATCAAAAGAATAGAAATAGCCATATGATAAAAATCAAGTATATCAAATAGCCATAACCTCTAAGAAAATTATAATCACAAGCACATTCTCACATTTACGGCTGAAATAAAGAGTCGAAATCGAGGGAGGGGAATCTCAATTTGGAGACGCACCACCAACCCTATAGGATAACTAGAATCAAAAAGACAGCGATAGAATAATCATTGAAATCATGTGTCGAATTTGGTATGGCGAACCTCAACGTGGAGATGTACCATCGACCTTATAAGAGTAATAATCATAAGGAATAGTGTAGTTAAATAAGAAAAATTAAGTGTCAACTCTGAGAAGGCCGAATATCGATTTATAGGATAAGTACAATTAGATGGATGGGAATAGAATAACGATTCGAAATTAAGTGTGAAAATCAAAGGTAAAACTTAAGGTGGACCGTGTAGGAAGTATAATCATAAGGACAACAATATATTTATGACAAAAATCATGTGCCAAAACCAACAAGGGTGAACCTCAAGGTGAACAACCACCCTTAACCTTAGAATAACTATAATCAAAAGAATAAAAATATGACAAAAATCATGTGCCAAAATCAACAAGGGTGAACCTCAAGGTGAAGAACCACCCTTAACCTTAGAATAACTATAATCAAAAGAATAAAAATAGCCATATGATAAAAATCAAGTATATCAAATAGTCATAACCTCAAAGAAAGATATAACACGGCACATCCAACATAATTCGAAATAAAAGCGAAACGAGGAGGGGAACTCAAGTTGGAGACACACCACCAATCCAAAGGATAATTAGAATCAAATGGACGCGATAGATTAACATTGAAATCAGGCGAATTTGGCAGGCGACCAGGTGGAGAGTACCATCGACCACAAGAGTAATAATCAAAGGAACAAGAGTCAATAAGAGAAATAAGTTCAACGACGGACGAAATCGATTATAGGTAAGTACAACAAAGGATGAGAAATATAATGATCGAAATTAAGGGAAAATCAAAGGTAAACTTAAGGTGGAACCGCTGGAAAGTATGATCCTAAAGACAGAATACATTTATGACTAAAATCATGGCCAAATCAAAGGGTGAACCTCAGGTGGGACCACCCTAACCGAATAACTATAATCAAATGAATTGAAATAGCCATATGATAAAATCAAGTATATCAAATAGCCATTACCTCTAAAATAGATATAATCACAGGCACATTCCCACATTGATGGCTGAAATAAAGAGTCGAAATCGAGGGAGGGGAATCTCAAGTTGGAGACGCACCACCAACCCAATAGGATAACTATAATCAAAAGGACCGCGATAGAATAATCATTGAAATCATGAGGCGAATTTGGCACGGCTAATCTCAAGGTGGAGATGTACCATCGACCACATAAGAATAATAATCATAAGGAACAGCGTAGTTCAATAAGAGAAATTAAGTGTCAACTTTGATCAGGACGAATATCGATTTATAGGTTAAGTATAATCACAAGGATGAGAATAGATTAATGATTCGAAATTAAGTGTCAAAATCAAAGGTGAAACTCAAGGTTGACCCCATCCTTGAACGAAACTTCATGTACTCATATCTGAGTTACTACCCAACCTTTAGAAAACATCTGCTGCCATCAATGTTTTTAAGCATGTTAATATTAAAAAAGGTGAGATATCGTTAGACCCGGTTCTTGTTCGGAAATTTTACCAGGAGACTTGATCATATGCTCCGCTTCAAGATTGGTAGGTCCATTGCTCCCAAAGGTCCTCTCGAAAGGCCCTTCGTAATAGATTGGCACGTCGATTGGAAGTTTTCTTTGAAATGGTGCCAAAGGTTCTAAGCCTCTTATAGCACTTCCCGATCGGATTACTGTTAACCCAGCCCAAACCTCGAATGATTGTTTATATTGTTGTGGTTCTGCAATGCTTTACACTTTTGATCTTGCTATGTTGGAGGAGTCCCCATATAAGGTGCCAGGAATGACTTGGTTCATGTTTAGATGCATCATTCATAAGAGGAGTTATGCCCATAATTTAACAGGTCACAAAGCAGATTTATGGAAGTAATTGAATGCTTACAATTCAATACATAGTACTTCAAATTTACTGAATTCAAGGATCGATCAATAGGCTTCCCAGCTCTGAATTTCTTAATCGGTACGCTCCTGGCATTGTTCCCTTGTCGACTACATATGATCTTTCCCATGTTGCGCTCAAGTTTCATTAATTTTTCAGATTTGAAGACCCGCACTTTGTTTTACAAGATCACCCACTCTGCACCTCTGGTACTTAACTCGGGTGTGGCAATACACCCTTACTCTTTTTTGGTACCTGTGGTTCCTGTAATCTGCCATGTTACGCAGATCATCTAGAGAGTCTAGGTTGACCCTCATTCCTAGTTCGTTTAGTCTTCGATATAATCCCAATACCTTTTTTACCATGTTAGGACACCTACCAAAGAAAGCACCTCAATTCCATACGTCAATTGAAAAGGTGTCTTGCCTATTGGAGTTTCAGCTTGCCATCCAGTATGAGAAGAACGGACTTGGTAAATCCTATAACAATGCCCATTTTGTCAATTCCACTTTGCCATTGCTCAATGGGAGCTCTACTGATAACTAACGATGTTAAATATGAAATCTTGTACAAAATGTCTCTAATCTGGCTCCCTCAAATTGCTTACCAATATCTATTCCTAGCACCTTTGGGATTCCGAACCGGTAGACAACCTTGCCATCATAAAATTTTTCTATATGCTTTTTAGTAATTGTCGTTACGAGCACGACCTCGACCCACTAATATTCATTCCTCACAGGGCAAAGGGGGTCGCGCTTAAGATGGGAACCCTTGGGAGTGGCGCAGGATTTTGACATTGCTTGCATTTCGGCACATACTCAAGCACATTTTGCCACATGCTTGGCTGATAGAGTCCCGACCTGAAAATCATTTGATGCCAACATTCTCCCGTTTATATGAGCTCCACATATCCCCTCACAAGACCTCAGCAAGTGCATGCTAGGCATGTGAGTGTCCCACACATTTTAGCTATTGGTCTTTCAACGATCGCCTATAAAATTGGTAATTTAGAATGGTAATCCTTGCTGAACGATTCTAGGATTGGGTCCATCCAGCTTCGCTCCCTCTTAATTTCCATCGACTCGATTTCCTCTATGCTCGAGCAAGACACCTCTTCTATATATACTACAGAGTCAAGCGTTTTATATTTCGCGGAGGCAAACGGAGATAGATTCTTTGCTTCCTTATTTTCTTTTCGAGGGATTTGTTTCATAATTAAACGATCAAAATTCGCTCGATATTGTTCCACCTTAGATGGATATTTGGCCTTCCGTTTCCCATTAGCCTCATATTCTTCTTTGATTTGATTCACCACTAGTTGTGAATCGCTTCTCACCTCCACTTTCCTAACTCTTAATGCTTGGTAACCTCAGGGACCTACCAATATTCTCCCCTGATTTGATTTACCACTAGTTGTGAATCCCTTCTCACCTCCAGCTCCTAAAATCTTAATGTTTGGTAACCTCGAGGACTTGCCAATACCGCTTCATATTCGGCTTCAATAGTTGAAGCCTTGAAGTCGAATCTTGAAGCATAGCTGACTTCTTAAAGTTAATCATGCCGTAGATCCCGTGTTACTACTAGAAGCGTTATATAAAGGATCCAGACATAAACTAGAGTCTTGCAAGTAGAGGGACATTACTTTCAGCAACAAAGTCAGCAAGTACTTGTGCCTTTATAGCTGGTCAAGGCTTGAAATCGATCTAATACTCGCTCAGCTTGAACAACTAAGTGCCCAATCGCCTGGCCACATCTGGTCAATGGAAAATATACTTCAAAGGAAAATTTCTCATTACCACGATAGGTTGCTCTTAGAAGTAAGGTCACAACTTTCGAGAGGCCTTTAATAGAGCCATCGTTTGCTTGTCATCCCATAAGAGGTCATCATGTCAACCTTTGAAATTCCTTATACGACAGTGGGTCGAGTAACAACTTGGTATCCAAAAGAACCCGATGAACCTTCCAGTTGGCATAATCATGTGAGGCTAATAGAAGTTTTAGATCTTCATCCATAAATGTTATTGGTTTTGGACAAGATTCGTTTCTTCTCTTCCTAGGCAAACGCACAGCCCCCAACAAATCGGGCCAAGTATAACATAGACGGGCGTTCTCTCCCGATCTGCTTCTTTCTCCGGATTCCGCAGGGCTTGAAGATCTAAGCCTTTTATGTTCCTTGGGAGGTGATTTTCCTCGGACAGTCCTGAGCGTTTGACATATTGGCGCAACTACCTTCCGAGATTACCTTCTTTTATTTCTAACAGACGGTGCCAAGGTGTTGAGTTTGACCAATGACCCAACCGTCCAGAAGGCTAATCCAACAATTAAATAGTCAGCAGATGGCCGGCTAAAATGTCAGGAAGCCGAGCGAACTTGCTCAAAAGATTCATAATAAAAGTAAGTTCTTCTCTCCTAACCTCATGGGTGTGACTCCACATTTATACCGCGTGAGTTATCTATTTTGTTACCGACGAGATCTTGTGCATGTGCCTAATGTCTACGTAATTAGGCTCCTTGCTGGAAGGTTCCTTTTCGTCTAGATTCGTTCCCTTATTCACATTATTAGAGGCATCTTCCCATAAGTGCTTATGTTAAATAGGGTAACTCCCCGACCCAGCTATCAAGGGTATTGGTGGGGATTTTGACATCATTAGATTCTCCCAGTTGGTGGCTGCACCCTGGATCTTGTCACGATGGATGACTTCAATGCCTGCATTGATGACTCAGATATAGCTGACCTCCGTTGGTCGGGCCACCCCTTACTTGGCATGACCGTCGTTCAAGTTCGGCCAGGATAGGCTCTAAGTTGGATCACTTCCTAGCGAACCCTTTTTGGCTATCTTCTTTCCCTTTCTCCGATGCCTCCTCTATCTCCAATATATTCGATCACTCTCCCTCTTTTGTCCAGCTCTTGCCGCTCGCCTCCTTTGGTCCAATGCCGTTCAAATTCTTTGATATGTGGACTACGGACCCTTCTTTCGCTCCCACTATTCTTGAAGCTAGGTCCAAACCGGTCCACTGTCACTCCCTCCCTCTAGTTGCCTTTGCTCGCAAGCTTCGCAACACTAAGGAAGCCCTCCATTCTTAGAACTCTTTCGGAAAAATCACTTCCGGGGTTTCCTTTTGCCGATCAAGTCTTCAGCTCACTCAATCCCTTCTCCAAAATGACCCTTCCAACCCCATCCATCTTGAGAATGAAAGATCCATCCCCACTGAGCTTTCATCCCTCCTCTCCTCTAAAGAAAGTTTTCTCCGTAAAAAAGCCAAAATCAAATGGTTCGATTTGGGGGACTCCAATTCTACCTATTTCCATCGATCCCTTAAGGCCCGAAACAACTTCAACTCCATCCCCTCCCTTGTCACAAATAACGGCACTTGCATTTCCTATCCCACTAGCAAAAAAGCGCAGATGGTCTCCTTTTTCTCCACCCTTCGCTCTTTACCCCTCTCTTCCTCCCTGCGCCCCCCTACCCCAAACCTCATTAATAAAGTCATTGATCCTTCCTTCGTCTCCTCTCTCTATGCTATCCCTTCCACGGAAGAAATCCTTTTTGCCATTCGATCCCACAAGTCCAATAAATCCCCGACGTCTGATGGCTCTAGTATGGGTTTCTTCCTTGCCTTTCGGGATTTCATTGAGAATGATCTTGTCCATGCCATCCTTAGCTTCTTCTTTACCCCTTCCCAACTCTATTCCATTAATCAAACTTTCCTTTGTTTCATCCCCAAGAAGCAAGGAGCCTTTTCCCACTCTGACTTCCGCCCCATCTCCCTCTGGAATCTCATCTGCAAATTCATCTCTAAAGTCCTTGCGAATAGGCTCAAATTGACTCTCCCATCCCTTTTGTGTCCGAATCAGTCAGCCTTTCTCTAGGGCCGTACCATTGTGGATAACAATATCCTTTGTGCGCAAATTGTTCGTGGCTTTGATAGATCATCCCACTCCCCGGCTGCACTCCTTAAGTTTGATCTCCATAAAGCCTTTGACTCCAATTGCTAGGATTTCATTAGTGATGTCCTCCTTTCCATGGGCTTCCCTCACCCTTTCATCTGCTGAATAGAAGCCCCGCATCTCCATTCCCCAATTCTCCATTATTGCCAACAAATCCCCAACAGGATTCCTTCCCTATGGTATATCTTAGCCTCCCGCTCATCCACGGTAGGCTCACTGGCCACCACTACCTTCTAATGCTTGACAATATTCATAAGAAATTGCATCTTTGAAAGGGCAAGCTTTATATCCTTTGCTGGTCGAGTGGTTCTCATCCGTTCTGTGCTCCAGTCCACCTATCTCCACTAGTGCGGAATCTTCTCCTTTCCCAAGTCCACCATCCATGCGATGGAATCCTTATTCCATGCCTTCCTTTAGAAAGGGTAGGAAGCCTCTCGCTTCATCCACCCAGTCAGTTAGGTGGGTTTATTCTTATCTTCTCTAGTCGGATTCCTTCTGGACTATTCTTATGCCCTCCAATCCTTCATGGGTTTGGACGAAAATCCTTCTTCTTTGCCCCCGTGCTAACTCAGCTATCTCTATCTCCATCTCTACTAGCTCTTCCACTTCCTTTTGGCTTAACCCCAGGCATCCAATGGGCATTCACTATACCCACTTCGATCCCCGTACTATCTATGACACCCGTATCCCCAAAACCACCCCTTGTCGGCCTTCATCTCAAATGGATCCTTTGCCTCCTAAGCCTGATGAGAATAAATTGAAGGCCACCGCCTTGACCCGAACACAGGCAGAACCACGAACGCTTATGCACATTAATTATATGCAAAATTCCCCGAGCCCAAACTTCTACCCGTGCTATCTCACTTCTATGGACCAAGACCGATTCTTGAGGTACTTCAATTTTCCCGAGGGGGATCCGGTTCCCCAAGTAAGGAAGAGAGAGCCAACGATCCCCATAAGGGATTTTTCACCGTATATTTTGGTGCTTCATTTGGGGGTTACACCTCCCATTCCACTCTCTTTTCGTTGAAGTTGTTCATTGTCCCCAGCCAACTTTAGCCCGAATAGTTTGCGCAACATGATAGGGTTCGACAAATTTTGTTATAATTTGGGCGTCATCCCGATCTTCTCGCCTATTTCACATTTCTTTATGCTCCGCCCCAACCCCCGAAAGGGTTGGTATTACCTAGACAAGAGGCTGCCCTAGACGCTTGACTTCCAGGGGTAAATTTATTGAACACGAGCCCGTCCCATCCACCACCAATAAATGGAGGGAATTTATCATATTTTGTCATCCTCCTTCCACCGGGCCTTTCATTACGAACTTTCAAGAGTTGATATACGGTACAAAATGTCCCAAATCCTGCTCCCTCAAATTGCCTACCAATATCTGTTACTAGCACCCTTCGGATTCCGAACAGGTAAATGACCCATATGCTTTTCAAGAATTGTCGTTTACGGCTGGGCCTCGACCCACATGGCGAAGGAGGGACTAGCGCATGATACATTACGTTTGTTGGAACCCTTGGGACTAGCGCATGATTTTGACATTTCTTGCATTTTCACACATACTCAAGTGCATCCAACCGCATGGTTGCCAACGTAGTCCCAACCACAAAATCATTTGATGCCAACATTCTCCCACTTATATGAGCTCCACATATCCCCTCACGAACCTCGGCAAGTGCATACTAGGCATTGCGAGGGTCCCACACATTTTAGCATGGTGGCACGTAAACGATCACCTATAAAATTGGTCATCTAAAATGGTAATCCTTACCGACCGATTCTAGGATCGGGTCCATCCAGCTTCCCTCCCGCTCAATTTTCCTCAACTCAATTTTCTCTATGCTTGGGCAAAACACCTCTTCGATATATACTGCGAACTCGAGTGTTTTAAAGTTCACAATGGCCAATGGAGATAGCTTCTCTGCTTCCTCATTTTCTTTACGAGGGATTTGTTTCACAACTACATGATCAAAATTGGCTCGGTATTGTTCCACCTTTGATAGATACTTGGCCATTTGACTCCCCTTAGCCTCATATTCTCCTTTGATTTGATTTACCACTAGTTGTAAAACACTTCTCACCTCCACCTCCTTAACTCTTAATGCTCGGTAACCTCAAGGACCTCCCAATATTCTTCCTGAACGATACAACGAATGCACATTTTTTTTTGGATTTAACCTCATTTGGTAAGTCTATAGCACATCAAACACTTCCTTAAAGTCAGCCACATGTAATTCTATGCTTCACCCAATTTGCTCCCTAAAAATTTTGTTCATGACCCTCAAGTAAGTTGCTCTACATACTTTAACCCAAACGGCATTACTCAATAGTAGTGGCTTTTTGGCGATCATGAATGAAGTGTGCTTCTCGTCATCCGGGTTTATCAATATTAGATTGTACCTTGAGTAAGCACCCATAAAGTAGAGCACTTCATTAGCTGTAGTTGCATCAATGTGGAGGTCGTTCCTAGACAATTGGAAGTAATCTTTTGGGCACGTTTTATTGAGGCCCATATAGTGTGTGCACATTCTCCACTTCCAGGTGGGGCATTCGATCGGCACAATTAAACCCAATTGTTTTAGCTTCTCAACCTCCCCTCGAATTTCATCATGTTTTCTCTGCAAAAAGCATCACTTGTTTTGAATGACGAAAATCGCTTCTTTCTATATCCAAAGTTTATGTTCTAATACCCTCCTATTTATCTCAGGTATATCCTTAGCCAACCAAGCTAAAATGTCCAAATTACTTAGTAAGAATTCAATCAACTCTTTATGGAATAGTTCGGGCAGCTCAGACCCTATCATCATCCCTCACACTGGAATGTCAAGGCATTGCTGAATCCGCTCCAACTTCTCGAGAGGTTTGGCCCTCTGCCAGCTCACTTCATCCCAATCAATCGAGAGCCTCAATAGTCAATGTTTTCTGAATCTTTTAAACCTACGCTTCAATAGTTAACGTAGCAGTTTTGAAATGGCAAGGTTACACAAGCGTTCGCCAACTCCAACCTCAGTTGAGAACTTCAATTTCGTATGTTTGGGCGACACTATCGCTCCTAACATATTAAGCGTTGGTCTCCTGAGATTCACATTGTATGCTGTCAAATCTTATAGGACCATAACCGTTGATTTAACCATGGCACCCCTAGGCAAGATCCTGATCCTTAGATCAAGCTGCATCGTCGTTTTCACTACTGCAAAAGACCTTGCAAACCTGTATAAGTGCGTTCCGTAAGCGGCATCATGTCATCCTCAAGTTTCAGCCTTTGAAATCCTTCATACAACAGTAGGTCAAGTGACGACCTAGTATCCACAAGAACCCGATGAACCTCCCAGTTGGCCAACTTGATTTTTATAACGATTGCATCATCGTGGGGGGCCGAGAGACCTTTTAAATCTTCATCCATAAATGTTATTGGTTCGGGACAAGATTCATTTCTTCTTTTCCTGGGCAAACTCATTGCCCCTACAAATCGAGCCAAATATAACATAGAAGGGCGTTCTCTCCAATCTGCTTCTTTCTCTGTATTCCGTAAGGCTTGAAGATATAGGCCTTTCTGTTCCTTGAGAGGTGATTTTCCCGGTATAGTTCCGAGCATTTGGGTATTAGGACCCTTGGGAATAGAACATGATTCTGACATTGCTTGCATTTCCGCACATACTCGAGTGAATTCTGCAGCATGGTCAAGACTCTGATGCAAGGAGATGCTGCTGCTGGATGTCACGGTTCTGGGGCGCCATTATCCTTCTCTCTGGAATAATCAAGGGCACTGACTAACTGGATCAATCATCACTCAGTGAGCTATTTATTGCAGCCAATAGCACTTCGTTTGCATGCAGGGCGGCACACCAGCGCCAAGTAGAGCTATCGCGCTAGGTGAAGGAGATGAATTTCTAGTACTAGTGGTACTGGAAAAGCTCCTAAATCCTGCTCCCTCAAATTGCTTACCAATATCTATTACTAGCACCTTTGGGATTCCAAAGCAGTAGATGACCTTGCCTTCATAAAATTCATCCATATGCTTTTCAATAATTGTCGTCACGGGCTCGGCGTCGACCCACTTATATCCATTCGCGACATGACGAACGTGGTCTTGCTTAAGATGGGAGTCAACGTTACTATTGGGACCCTTGGGATTAGAACATGATTTTGACATTGCTTGCATTTCCGCACATACTCGAGCGCATCCTGCAGCATGGTCAGCCAATAGAGTCCCGACCTCAAAATCATTTGTCCCAACATTCTCCCGCTTATATGAGCTCCACATATCCCCTCACAGACCTCAACGAAGCATACTAGCCATGCGAGGGTCCCACACATTTTAGCAATGGCTTTTAAAACAATCGCCTGTAAAATTGGTAATCGAGTATGGTAATCCTTGCCGATTGATTCTAGGATCAGGTTCATTCAGCTCCACTCCCGCTGAATTTCCATCGACTCCATTTCCTCTACGCTGGAGCAAGACACCTCTTTTATCTATACTGCTGAGTCAAGAATTTTATAATTCGCGAAGGCTAACGAAGATAGCATCTCGGCTTATTCCCTTTGATAACGAAGAAAATGTAGGTCCCACACGTTTTCTTTTCGAGGGATTTGTTTCACGACTACACGATCAAAATTGACTTGGTATTGTTCCACCTTTGATAGATACTTGGCCATATGATTCCCTTTAGCCTCATATTCTCCATTGATTTGATTACCACTAGCTGTGAATCGCTTCTCAACTCCACCTCCTTAACTCTTAATGCTTGGTAACCTCAAGGAACTACAAAAATTCTCCTTTGATTTAATTTACCACTAACTTTGATCACGACGAATATCGATTTATAGGATAATTACAATCAGAAGCATGAGAATAGAATAATGATTCGAAATTAAGTGTCAAAATCAAAAGTAAAACTCAAGGTGGGCCGTGTCGGAAAGTATAATCAAATGGACAAGAATATATTAATGATTAAAATCATGTGCCAAAATCAATACGGGTGAACCTCAAGGTGGACAAACACCCTTAACCTTAGAATAACTGTAATCACAAGAATAGAAATAGCCATATGATAAAAATCAAGAATATCAAATACCCATAACCTTTAAGAAAGTTATAATCACAAGCACATTCCCACATTTATAGCTGAAATAAAGATTCGAAATCCATGGATGATAATCTCAAGTTGCAGACGCACCACCAACACAATACATAGAATCAAAAGGACAGGGATAGAATAATCATTGGAATCATGTGTCGAATTTGGCATGGCGAATCTCAAGGTGGAGATGTACCATCGACCACATAAGAGTAATAATCGTAAGGAACAGTGTAGTTCAATACGAGAAATTAAGTGTCAACTGTGATCACGACAAATATCGATTTCTAGAAAAAGTACAATCAGAAACATGAGAATAGAATAATGCTTCGAAATTAAGTATAAAAATCACATGTAAAACTCAAGTTGGACCGTGGAGGAAAGTATAATCATAAGGACAAGAATATATTTATGACTAAAATCATATGCCAAAATCAATAAGGGTGAACCTCAAGGTGGAGAAGCACCCTTAAACCTTAGAATACCTATATCGTAAGAATGGAAATAGCCATCTGAGAAAAATCAAGCATATAAAATAGCCATAACCTCTAAGAAAGTTATAATCACAATAACATTCCCACATTTATGGCTGAAATAAAGATTCGAAATCCATGGAGGAGAATCTCAAGTTGGAGACGCACCACCAACCCCAATAGGATAAATAAAACCAAAAGGACACGGATATATTAATCATTGGAATCATGTGTTGAATTTAGCATGGCGAATCTCAGGGTGGAGATGTATCATCGACCACATAAGAGTTATAATCGTAAGGAACATTGTAGTTCAATAAGAGAAATTAAGTGTAAACTTTGATAACAACGAATATCGATTTGTAGGATAAGTACAATCAGAAGCATGAGAATAGAATAATGATTCGAAATTAAGTGTCAAAATCACAAGTAAAACTCAAGGTTGACTGTGTAGGAAAGTATAATCATAAGGACAAGAATATATTTATGACTAAAATCATGTCCCAAATTCAATAAGGTTGAACCTCAAGGTGGAGAAGCACCCTTAACCTTAGAATAATTATAATCATAAGAATGGAAATAGCCATATAATAAAAATCAAGTATACCAAATAGCCAAACTTCTAAGAAAGTTATAATCACAAGCACATTGCCACATTTATGTCAAAAATAAAGAGTCGAAATCGAGGGAGGAGAATCTCAAGTTAGAGACGCACCACCAACCCGATAGGATAAGTAGAATCAAAAGGACGGGGATTGAATAATCAAGCAAATCTTTTGTCAAATATGGCATGGCGAACTCAAGGTGGAGATGTACCATCGACCACATAATAGTAATAATCGTAATGTACAGTGTAGTTCAATAAGAGAAATTAAGTGTCAACTTTGATCACGACGAATATCGATTTATAGGATAAGTACAATCAGAAGCATGAGAATAGAATAATGATTCGAAATTAAGTGTCAAAATCACAGGTAAAACTCAAGGTGGAAACACATAGGAAAATATAATCATAAGGACAAGAATATATTTATGACTAAAATCATGTGTCAAAATCAATAAAGGTGAACCTTAAGGTAGAGAAGCACCCTTAACCTTAGAGTAACTATATCACAAGAATGGAAATAGCCATCTAATAAAAATCAAGCATATCTAACAGCCATAAACTCTAAGAAAGTTATAATCACAAGCACATTCCCTCATTTATGCCTGAAATAAAAAGTCGAAATCGTGGAAGGCGAATCTCAAGTTGGAGACGCACCACCAACCCATTAGTATAAGTAGAATCAAAAGAAAAGGGATAGAATAATCATTGAAATCATGTGTCGAATTTGGCATGGCGAATCTCAAGGTGGAGATGTACCATCGACCACATAAGAGTAATAATCGTAAGGAACAGTGTAGTTCAATAAGAGAAATTAAGTGTCAACTTTGATCACCACGAATATCGATTTGTAGGATAAGTACAATTAGAATCATGAGAATAGAATTATGATTCGCAATTAAGTGTCAGAATCACAAGTAAAACTCAAGGTGGGCCGTGTAGGAAAGTATAATCATAAGGGCAAGAATATATTTATGACTAAAATCTTATCCCAAAATCAAAAAAGGGTGAACCTCAAGGTGGAGTAGCACCTTTAACCTTAGAATAAGTATAATCACAAGAATGGAAATAGTCATATGATAAAAATCAAGCATATCAAATAGGCTTAACCTCTAAGAAAATTATAATCACAAGCATATTCCTACATTTATGGCTGAAAAAAAGAGTTGAAATCGAGGGAGGAGAATCTCAAGTTGCAGACGCACCACCAACTCAATAGGATAAGTAGAATCAAAAGGACAGGGATAGAATAATCATTGAAATCATGTGTCGAATTTGGCATGGCGAATCTCAAGGTCGAGATTTACCATCGACCACATTAGAGTAATAATTTTAAGGAACAGTGCAGTTCAATAAGAGAAATTAAGTGTCAACTTTGATCATGACGAATATCGATTTATAGGATAAGTACAATCAGAAGCATGAGAATAGATTAATGATTCGAAATTAAGTGTCAAAATCACAGGTAAAACTCAAGGTGGACCATGTAGGAAAGCATAATCATAACTACAAGAATATATTTATAACTAAAATCATGTGCCAAAATCAATAAGGGTGAACCTCAAGGTGGAGAACCACCCTAAACCTTAGAATAAGTATAATCACAAGCATGGAAACAGCAATATGATAAAAATCAAGCATATCAAATAGGCTTAACCTCTAAGAAAATTAGAATCACAAGCACATTCCCACATTAATGGCTAAAGAGTCGAAATCGAGGGAGGAGAATCTCGAGTTGCAGACACACCACCAACTCAATAGGATAAGTAAAATCAAAAGGACATGGATAGAATAATCATTGAAATCATGTGTCGAATTTGGCATGGCGAATCTGAAGGTGGAGATGTACCATCGACCACATCAGAGTAATAGTCGTAAGTAACAGTGTAGTTCAATAAAAGAAATTAAGTGTCAACTTCAATCACGACGAATATCGATTTATACGATAAGTACAATAAGAAGCATGAGAATAGAATAATGATTCAAAATTAAGTGTCAAAATCACAGGTAAAACTAAAGGTGGACCGCATAGGAAATATAATCATAAGGACAAGAATATATTTATGACTAAAATCATGTGTCAAAATCAATAAAGGTGAACCTCAAGGTAGAGAAGCACCCTTAACCTTAGAATAACTATATCACAAGAATGGAAATAGCCATCTGATAAAAATCAAGCATATCAAACAGCCATAACCTCTAAGAAAGTTATAATCACAAGCACATTCCCTCATTTATGGCTGAAATAAAAAGCCATAAATCGAGGAAGGCGAATCTCAAGTTGGAGATGCACCACCAACCCAATAGTATAAGTAGAATCAAAAGAACAGAGATATAATAATCATTGAAATCATGTGAAAAATTTGGCATGGCGAATCTCAAGGTGGAGATGTACCATCGACCACATAAGAGTTATAATCGTAATGTACAGTGTAGTTCAATAAGAGAAATTAAGTGTCAACTTTGATCACGACGAATATCGATTTATAGAATAAGTACAATCAGAAGCATGAGAATAGAATAATGATTCGAAATTAAGTGTCAAAATCACAGGTAAAACTCAAGGTGGACCGCATAGGAAAATATAATCATAAGGACAAGAATATATTTATGACTAAAATCATGTGTCAAAATCAATAAAGGTGAACCTCAAGGTGAACAAGCACCCTTAACCTTAGAATAAGTATAATCACAAGAATGGAAATAGCCATATGATAAAAATCAAACATATCAAATAGGCTTAACCTATAAGAAAATTAGAATCACAAGCACATTCCCATATTAATGGCTAAAGAGTCGAAATCGAGGGAGGAGAATCTCAAGTTGGAGACGCACCACCAACCCAATAGGATAAGTAGAATCAAAAGGACAGGGATTGAATAATCATTGAAATCATGTGTCGAATTTGGCATGGCGAATCTAAAGGTGGAGATTTACCATCGACCACATTAGAGTAATAATTTTAAGTAATAGTGCAGTTCAATAAGAGAAATTAAGTGTCACCTTTGATCATGACGAACATCGATTTATAGGATAAGTACAATCAGAAGCATGAGAATAGATTAATGATTCGAAATTAAGTGGAAAAATCACAGGTAAAACTCAAGGTGGACCGTATATGAAAGCATAATCATAACAACAAGAATATATTTATAACTAAAATCATGTGCCAAAATCAATAAGGGTGAACCCCAAGGTGGAGAAGCACCCTAAACCTTAGAATAAGTATAATCACAAGAATGGAAACAGCCATATGATAAAAATCAAGCATATCAAATAGGCTTAACCTCTAAGAAAATTAGAATCACAAGCACATTCCCACATTAATGGCTAAAGAGTCGAAATCGAGGGAGGAGAATCTCAAGTTGGAGACGCACCACCAACCCAATAGGATAAGTAGAATCAAAAGGACAGGGATTGAATAATCATTGAAATCATGTGTCGAATTTGGCATGGCGAATCTCAAGGTGGAGATGTACCATCGACCACATAAGAGTTATAATCGTAAGGAACATTGTAGTTCAATAAGAGAAATTAAGTGTCAACTTTGATCACAACGAATATCGATTTGTAGGATAAGTACAATCAGAATCATGAGAATAGAATAATGATTCGAAATTAAGTGTCAAAATCACAAGTAAAACTCAAGGTTGACTGTGTAGGAAAGTATAATCATAAGGACAAGAATATATTATGACTAAAATCATGTGCCAAATTCAATAAGGTTGAACCTCAAGGTAGAGAAGCACCTTAACCTTAGAATAATTATATCATAAGAATGGAAATAGCCATATGATAAAAATCAAGTATACCAAATAGCCAAACTTCTAAGAAAGTTATAATCACAAGCACATTGGCACATTTATGTCAAAAATAAAGAGTCGAAAGCGACGGAGGAGAATCTCAAGTTAGAGACGCACCACCAACCCGATAGGATAAGTAGAATCAAAAGGAAAGGGATAGAATAATCAAACAAATCTTTTGTCGAATTTGGCATGGCGAATCTCAAGGTGGAGATGTACCATCGACCACATAAGAGTAATAATCGTAATGTACAGTGTAGTTCAATAAGAGAAATTAAGTGTCAACTTTGATCACGACGAATATCGATTTATAGGATAAGTACAATCAGAAGCATGAGAATAGAATAATTATTCGAAATTAAGTGTCAAAATCACAGATAAACATCAAGGTGGACCGTGTAGGAAAGTATAATCATAAGGACAACAATATATTTATGACTAAAATCATTTGCCAAAATCAATAAGGGTGAACCTCAAGGTGGAGAAGCACCCTTAACACTTTGAATACCTATATCATAAGAATGGAAATAGCCATCTGAGAAAAATCAAGCATATCAAATAGCCATAACCTCAATGAAAGTTATAATCACAAGCAAATTCCAACATTTATCGCTGAAATTAAGAGTCGAAATCGAGGGAGGCGAATATCAAGTTGGAGACGCACCACCAACCCCATAGGATAAGTAGAATCTGAAGAACACGGATAGAATAATCATTGGAATCATGTGTCGAATTTGGCATGGCGAATCTCAAGAATATATTTATGATTAAAATCATGTGCCAAAATCAATAAGGGTGAACCTCAAGGTGGACAAACACCCTTAACCTTAGAATAACTATAATCACAAGAATGGAAATAGCCATATGATAAAAATCAAGCATATCAAATACGCATAACTTCTAACAAAGTTATAAATACAATCACATTCCCACATTTAAGGCAGAAATAAAGAGTTGAAATCGAGGGAAGAGAATCTCAAGTTGCAGATGCACCACCAACCCAATAGGAAAAATAGAATCAAAAGGACAGGGATAGAATAATCATCAGAATCATGTGTCGAATTTGGCATGGCGAATCTCATGGTGGAGATGTACCATCGACCACATAAGAGTAATATCGTAAGGAAAAGTCTAATTCAATAAGAGAAATTAAGTGTCAAATTTCATCACGACGAATATCGATTTATAGGATAAGTACAATCAGAAACATGAGAATAGAATAATGATTCGAAATTAAGTGTCAAAATCACAGGTAAAACTTAAGGTGGACCATTTAGGAATGTATAATCGTAAGGACAAGAATATATTTATGACTAAAATCATGTGGCAAAATCAATAAGGGTGAACCTCAAGGTGGAGAAGAACCTTTAACTTTAGAATAAATATAATCACAAGAATGGAAATAGCCATATAATAAAAATCAAGCATATCTAACAGCCATAACTTCTAAGAAAGTTATAATCACAAGCACATTCCAACATTTATGGCTGAAATAAAGAGTCGAAATCAAGGGAGGAGAATCTCAAGTTGGAGACGCACCACCAACCCAGTAGGATAAGTAGAATAGAAATGACAGGATAGAATAATCATTGGAATCATGTGTCGAATTTGCAATGGCGAATCTCAAGGTGGAGATCTACCATCGACCACATAAGAATAATAATCGTAAGGAACAGTGTAGTTCAATAAGAAAAATTAAGTGGCAACTTTGATCACGATGAATATCGATTTATAGGAAAAGTACAATCAGATGCATGAGAATAGAATAATGATCCGAAATTAAGTGTCAAAATCACAGGTAAAACTCAAGGTGGACCGTGTAGGAAAGTATAATCATACGGACAAGAATATATTTATAACTAAAATCATGTGCCAAAATCAATAAGGGTGAACTTCAAGGTGGAGAAGAACCCTTAACCTTAGAATAATATATCACAAGATTGGAGATAGCCATCTGATAAAAATCAAGTATACCAAATAGCCAAACCTCTAAAAAAGTTACAATCACAAGCACATTCCCACATTTATGGCTAAAATAAAGAGTCGAAATCGAGGGAGGAGAATCTAAAGTTGGAGACGCACCACCAACCCGATAGGATAAGTAGAATCAAAAGGACAAGGATAGAATAATCAAAGAAATCATTTGTCGAATTTGGCGTGGCGAATCTCAAGGTGGAGATGTACCATCGACCACATAAGAGTAATAATCGTAATGTACAGTGTAGTTCAATAAAAGAAATTAAATGTCAACTTTGATCACGACGAATACCGATTTATAGGATAAGTACAATCAAAAGAATGATAATAGAATAATGATTCAAAATTAAGTGTCAAAATCACAGGTAAAACTCAAGGTGGACCGCATAGGAAAGTATAATCATAAGGATAAGAATATATTTATGACTAAAATCATGTGTCAAAATCAATAAAGGTGAACCTCAAGGTAGAGAAGCACCCTTAACCTTAGAATAACTATATCACAAGAATGGAAATAGCCATCTGATAAAAATCAAGCATATCAAACAGCCATAACCTCTAAGAAAGTTATAATCACAAGCACATTCCCTCATTTATGGCTGAAATAAAAAGTCGAAATCGAGGAAGGCGAATCTCAAGTTGGAGACGCACCACCAACCCAATAATATAAATAAAATCAAAAGAACAGGGATAGAATAATCATTGAAATCATGTGTCGAATTTGGCATGGCGAATCTAAAGGTGGAGATGTACCATCGACCACATAAGAGTAATAATCGTAATGTACAGTGTAGTTCAATAAGAGAAATTAAGTGTAAACTTTGATCAAGACGAATATCGATTTATAGGATAAGTACAATCAGAAGCATGGGAATAGAATAATGATTCGAAATTAAGTGTCAAAATCACATGTAAAACTCAAGGTGGACCGTGTAGAAAAGTATAATCATAAGGACAAGAATATATTTATGACTAAAATCATGTGCAAAAATCAATAAGGGTGAACCTCAAGGTGGAGAAGCACCCTTAACCTTAGAATAAGTATAATCACAAGAATGGAAACAGCCATATGATAAAAATCAAGCATATCAAATAGGCTTAACCTCTAAGAAAATTAGAATCACAAGCACATTCCCACATTAATGGCTAAAATAATGAGTCGAAATCGAGGGAGGAGAATCTCAAGTTGGAGACGCACCACAACCCAAAAGGATAAGTAGAAACAAAAGGACAGGAATAGAATAATCATTGAAATCATGTGTCGAATTTAGCATGGCGAATCTCAAGGTGGAGATTTACCATCGACCACATTCGAGTAATAATTTTAAGGAACAGTGCAGTTCAATAAGAGAAATTAAGTGTCAACTTTGATCATGACGAATATCGATTTATAGGATAAGTACAATCAGAAGCATGAGAATAGATTAATGATTCGCAATTAAGTGTCAAAATCACAAGTAAAACTCAAGGTGGACCGTGTAGGAAAGTATAATCATAAGGACAAGAATATATTTATGACTAAAATCATGTGCCAAAATCAATAAGGGTGAACCTCAAGGTGGAGAAGCACCCCTAACCTTAGAATAACTATATCACAAGAATGGAAATAGCCATCTGATAAAAATCAAGCATATCAAACAGCCATAACCTCTAAGAAAGTTATAATCACAAGCACATTCCCTCATTTATGGCTGAAATAAAAAGTCGAAATCGACGAAGGCGAATCTCAAGTTGGAGACGCACCACCAACCCAATAGTATAAGTAGAATCAAAAGAACAGGGATAGAATAATCATTGAAATCATGTGTCGATTTTGGCATGGCGAATCTCAAGGTGGAGATGTACCATCGACCACATAAGAGTAATAATCGTAATGTACAGTGTAGTTCAATACGAGAAATTAAGTGTCAACTTTGATCACGACGAATATCGATTTATAGGATAAGTACAATCAGAAGCATGAGAATAGAATAATGATTCAAAATTAAGTGTTAAAATCACAGGTAAAACTCAAGGTGGACCGCATAGTAAAGTATAATCATAAGGACAAGAATATATTTATGACTAAAATCATGTGTCAAAATCAATAAAGGTGAACCTCAAGGTAGAGAAGCATCCTTAACCTTAGAAAATTAGAATCACAAGCACATTCCCACATTAATGGCTAAAGAGTCGAAATCGAGGGAGGAGAATCTCGAGTTCCAGACACACCACCAACTCAATAGGATAAGTAGAATCAAAAGGACAGGGATAGAATAATCATTGAAATCATGTGTCGAATTTGGCATGGCGAATCTCAAGGTGGAGATGTACCATCGACCATATAAGAGTAATAGTCGTAAGTAACAGTGAAGTTCAATAAGAGAAATTAAGTGTCAACTTCAATCACGACGAATATCGATTTATAGGATAGGTACAATCAGAATCATAAGAATAGAATAATGATTCGAAATTAAGTGTCAAAATCACAAGTAAAACTCAAGGTGGGCCGTGTAGGAAAGTATAATCAAATGGACAAGAATATATTTATGATTAAAATAGAGTGCCAAAATCAATAAGGGTGAACCTCAAGGTGGACAAACACCCTTAACCTTAGAATAACTTCAATCACAAGAATGGAAATAGCCATATGATAAAAATCAAACATATCAAATACCCATAACCTCTAAGAAAGTTATAATCACAAGCACATACCCACATTTATAGCTGAAATAAAGATTCGAAATCCATGGAGGAGAATCTCAAGTTGCAGACGCACCACCAACACAATAGGATAAATAAAATCAAAAGGACAGGTATATATTAATCATTGGAATCATGTGTTGAATTTAGCATGGCGAATCTCAAGGTGGAGATGTATCATCGACCACATAAGAGTTATAATCGTAAGGAACATTGTAGTTCAATAAGAGAAATTAAGTGTCAACTTTGATAACAACGAATATCGATTTGTAGGATAAGTACAATCAGAAGCATGAGAATAGAATAATGATTCGAAATTAAGTGTCAAAATCACAAGTAAAACTCAAGGTTGACTGTGTAGGAAAGTATAATCATAAGGACAAGAATATATTTATGACTAAAATCATGTGCCAAAATCAATAAGGTTGAACCTCAAGGTGGAGAAGCACCCTTAACCTTAGAATAACTATATCACAAGAATGGAAATAGCCATATGATAAAAATCAAGCATATCAAATTGGCTTAACCTCTAAGAAAGTTATAATCACAAGCACATTGCCACATTTATGTCAAAAATAAAGAGTCGAAATCGAGGGAGGAGAATCTCAAGTTGGAGACGCACCACCAACCCAATAGGATAAGTAGAACCAAAAGGACAGGAATAGAATAATCATTGAAATCATGTGTCGAATTTGGCATGGCGAATCTCAAGGTGGAGATGTACCATCGACCACATAAGAGTAATAATCTTAAGGAACAGTGTAGTTCAATAAGAGAAATTAAGTGTCAACTTTGATCATGACGAATATCGATTTATAGGATAAGTACAATCGAAGCATGAGAATAGATTAATGATTCGAAATTAAGTGTCAAAATCACGGTTAAAACTCAAGGTGGACCGTGTAGGAAAGCATAATCATAACAACAAGAATATATTTATAACTAAAATCATGTGCCAAAATCAATAAGGGTGAACCTCAAGGTGGAGAAGCACCCTAAACCTTAGAATAAGTATAATCACAAGAATGGAAACAGCCATATGATAAAAATCAAGCATATCAAATAGGCTTAACCTCTAAGAAAATTAGAATCACAAGCACATTCCCACATTAATGGCTAAAGAGTCGAAATCGAGGGAGGAGAATCTTAAGTTGGAGACGCACCACCAACCCAATAGGATAAATAAAATCAAAATGACAGGTATATATTAATCATTGGAATCATGTGTTGAATTTAGCATGGCAAATCTCAAGGTGGAGATGTACCATCGACCACATAAGAGTAATAATCTTAAGGAACAGTGTAGTTCAATAAGAGAAATGAAGTATCAACTTGGATCACGACGAATATCGAATTCTAGGATAAGTACAATCAGAAGCATGAGAATAGAATAATGATTCAAATTAAGTGTCAAAATCACAGGTAAAACTCAAGGTGGACCGTGTAGGAAAGATATAATCATAAGGACAAGAATATATTTATGACTAAAATCATGTGCAAAAATCAATAAGGGTGAACCTCAAGGTGGAGAAGCAGCACCCTTAACCTTGAATAAGTATAATCACAAGAATGGAAATAGCCATATGATAAAAATCAAGCATATCAAATAGGCTTAACCTCTAAGAAAGTTATAATCACAAGCACATTCCCACATTAATGGCTAAAATAAAGAGTCGAAATCGAGGGAGGAGAATCTCAAGTTGGAGACGCACTACAACCCAAAAGGATAAGTAGAAACAAAAGGACAGGAATAGAATAATCATTGAAATCATATGTCGAATTTGGCATGGCGAATCTCAAGGTGGAGATGTACCATCGACCACATAAGAGTTATAATCGTAAGGAACATTGTAGTTCAATAAGAGAAATTAAGTGTCAACTTTGATCACAACGAATATCGATTTGTAGGATAAGTACAATTAGAATCATGAGAATAGAATAATGATTCGAAATTAAGTGTCAAAATCACAAGTAAAACTCAAGGTTGACTGTGTAGGAAAGTATAATCATAAGGACAAGAATATATTTATGACTAAAATCATGTGCCAAATTCAATAAGGTTGAACCTCAAGGTGGAGAAGCACCGTTAACCTTAGAATAACTATATCACAAGAATGGAAATAGCCATATGATAAAAATCAAGCATATCAAATTGGCTTAACCTCTAAGAAAGTTATAATCACAAGCACATTGCCACATTTATGTCAAAAATAAAGAGTCGAAATCGAGGGAGGAGAATCTCAAGTTGGAGACGCACTACAACCCAAAAGGATAAGTAGAACCAAAAGGACAGGAATAGAATAATCATTGAAATCATGTGTCGAATTTGGCATGGCGAATCTAAAGGTGGAGATTTACCATCGACCACATTAGAGTAATAATTTTAAGGAACAGTGCAGTTCAATAAGAGAAATTAAGTGTCAACTTTGATCATGACGAATATCGATTTATAGGATAAGTACAATCAGAAGCATGAGAATAGATTAATGATTCGAAATTAAGTGTAAAAATCACAGTTAAAACTCAAGGTGGACCGTGTAGGAAAGCATAATCATAACAACAAGAATATATTTATAACTAAAATCATGTGCCAAAATCAATAAGGGTGAACCTCAAGGTGGAGAAGCACCCTAAACCTTAGAATAAGTATAATCACAAGAATGGAAACAGCCATATGATAAAAATCAAGCATATCAAATAGGCTTAACCTCTAAGAAAATTAGAATCACAAGCACATTCCCACATTAATGGCTAAAGAGTCGAAATCGAGGGAGGAGAATCTTAAGTTGGAGACGCACCACCAACCCAATAGGATAAGTAGAATCAAAAGGACATGGATTGAATAATCATTGAAATCATGTGTCGAATTTGGCATGGCGAATCTCAAGGTGGAGATGTACCATCGACCACATAAGAGTTATAATCGTAAGGAACATTGTAGTTCAATAAGAGAAATTAAGTGTCAACTTTGATCACAACGAATATCGATTTGTAGGATAAGTACAATTAGAATCATGAGAATAGAATAATGATTCGAAATTAAGTGTCAAAATCACAAGTAAAACTCAAGGTTGACTGTGTAGGAAAGTATAATCATAAGGACAAGAATATATTTATGACTAAAATCATGTGCCAAATTCAATAAGGTTGAACCTCAAGGTAGAGAAGCACCCTTAACCTTAGAATAATTATATCATAAGAATGGAAATAGCCATATGATAAAAATCAAGTATACCAAATAGCCAAACTTCTAAGAAAGTTATAATCACAAGCACATTCCCACATATATGGCAAAAATAAAGAGTCGAAATCGAGGGAGAAGAATCTCAAGTTAGAGACTCACCACCAACCCGATAGGATAAGTAGAATCAAAAAGACAGGGATAGAATAATCAAGCAAATCTTTTGTCGAATTTGGCATGGCGAATCTCAAGGTGGAGATGTACCATCGACCACATAAGAGTAATAATCGTAATGTACAGTGTAGTTCAATAAGAGAAATTAAGTGTCAACTTTGATCACGACGAATATCGATTTATAGGATAAGTACAATCAGAAGCATGAGAATAGAATAATGATTCGAAATTAAGTGTCAAAATCACAGGTAAAACTCAAGGTGGACCGCATAGGAAAGTATAATCATAAGGACAAGAATATATTTATGACTAAAATCATGTGTCAAAATCAATAAAGGTGAACCTCAAGGTAGAGAAGCACCCTTAACCTTAGAATAACTATATCACAAGAATGGAAATAGCCATCTGATAAAAATCAAGCATATCAAACAGCCATAACCTCTAAGAAAGTTATAATCACAAGCACATTCCCTCATTTATGGCTGAAATAAAAAGTCGAAATCGAGGAAGGCGAATCTCAAGTTGGAGACGCACCACCAACCCAATAGTATAAGTAGAATCAAAAGAACAAGGATAGAATAATCATTGAAATCATGTGTTGAATTTGGCATGGCGAATCTCAAGGTGGAGATGTACCATCGACCACATAAGAGTAATAATCGTAAGGAGCACAGTGTAGTTCAATAAGAGAAATTAAGTGTCAACTTTGATCACAACGAATATCGATTTGTAGGATAAGTACAATTAGAACCATGAGAATAAAATAATGATTCGCAATTAAGTGTCAAAATCACAAGTAAAACTCAAGGTGGGCCGTGTAGGAAAGTATAATCATAAGGGCAAGAATATATTTATGACTAAAATCTTATCCCAAAATCAATAAGGGTGAACCTCAAGGTGGAGCAGCACCCTTAACCTTAGAATAAGTATAATCACTAGAATGGAAATAGTCATATGATAAAAATCAAGCATATCAAATAGGCTTAACCTCTAAGAAAATTATAATCACAAGCACATTCCTACATTTATGGCTGAAATAAAGAGTCGAAATCGAGGGAGGAGAATCTCAAGTTGCAGACGCACCACCAACTCAATAGGATAAGTAGAATCAAAAGGACAGGGATAGAATAATCATTGAAATCATGTGTCGAATTTGGCATGGCGAATCTCAAGGTGGAAATGTACCATCGACCACATAAGAGTAATAATCATAAAGAACAGTGTAGTTCAATCAGAGAAATTAAGTGTCAACTTTGATCACAACGAATATCTATTTATAGGATAAGTACAATCAGAAGCATGAGAATAGAATAATGATTCGAAATTAAGTGTCAAAATCCTAGGTAAAACTCAAGGTAGACCGTGTAGGAAAGTATAATCATAACGACAAGAATATATTTATGACTAAAATCATGTGCCAAAATCAATAAGGGTGAACCTCAAGGTGGAGAAGCTCCTTTAACCATAGACTAAGTATAATCACAAGAATGAAAATAGCCATATGATAAAAATCAAGCATATCAAATAGGCTTAACCTCTAAGAAAGTTATAATCACAAGCACATTCCCACATTAATGGCTAAAATAACGAGCCGAAATCGAGGGAGGAGAATCTCAAGTTGGAGACGCACCACCAACCCAATAGGATAAGTAGAATCAAAAGAACAAGGATAGAATAATCATTGAAATCATGTGCCGAATTTGGCATGGCGAATCTCAAGGTGGACATGTACCATCGACCACATAAGAGTAATAATCGTAAGGAACACTGTAGTTCAATAAGAGAAAATAAGTGTCAAATTTGATCACGACGAATATCGATTTATAGGATAAGTCCAATCAAAAGCATGAGAATAGAATGATGATTCGAAATTTAGTGTCAAAATCACAGGTAAAACTCAATTTGGACCGTGTAGTAAAGTATAATCACAAGGACAAGAATATAATTATGACTAAAATCATGTACCAAAATCAATAAGGGTGAACCTCACGGTGGAGAAGCACCATTAACCTTAGAATAATTATAATCACAATAATAAAAATATCCATAAATCAAGTACATCAAATAGCCATAACCTCTAAGAAAGTTATAATCACAAGCACATTCCCACATTTATGGCTGAAATAAAGAGCCGAAATCGAGGGAGGGGAATCTCAAGTTGGAGATGCACCACCAACCCTATAGGATAAGTAGAATCGAAAAGACAGCGATAGAATTATCATTGAAATCATGTGTCGAAACTGGCATGGCAAATCTCAAGGTGGAGATGTACCATCAACCTTATAAGAGTAATAATCATAAGGAACAGTGTAGTTTAATAATAGAAATTAAGTGTCGACTTTGAGCAGCCCGAATATCGATTTATATGATAAGTACAATTAGAAGGATGAGAATAGAATAATGATTTAAAATTAAGTGTCAAAATCAAAGGTGAAACTCAAGGTCGACCTTGGAAGAAAGTATAATCATAAGGACAATAATATATTTATGACTAAAATCATGCGCCAAAATCAACAAGGGTGAACCTCAAGGTGGAGAAGCACCCTTAACCTTAAGAATAACTATAATCACAAGAATAGAAATAGCCATATGATAAAAATCAAGTGTATCAAATAGCCATATCCTCTATGAAAGTTATAATCACAAGCACATTCCCACATTTATAGCTGAAATAAAGAGCCAAAATCGAGGGAGGGGAAACTCAAGTTGGAGACGCAACACCAACCCTATAGGATAAGTAGAATCAAAAGGTTAGCGATAGAATAATCATTGAAATCATGTGTTGAAATTGGCATGGTGAATCTCAAGGTGGAGATGTACCATCAACCTTATAAGAGTAATAATCATAAGGAACATTGTAGTTTAATAAGATAAATCAACTTTGAGCAGGCCGAATATCGATTTATAGGATAAGTACAATCAGAAGGATGAGAATAGAATAATGATTCGAAATTAAGTGTCAAAATCAAAGGTGAAACTCAAGGTGGGCCTTGTAGGAAAGTATAATCATAAGGACAAGAATATATTTATGACTCAAATCATGTGCCAAAATCAACAACGGTGAACCTCAAGGTGGAGATGCACCATTAACCTTATAGAATAAGTACAATCACAATAATAGATAAAGCTTCATGATTAAAATCAAGTATCAAAATCGAGGGGAAATCTCAAGGTGGAGACACACCGTCAACCATGTACATTCACAAAGACATGAATAGATTAATAATTAATATCAAATGTCATAATCAATGAGGTCGAATCTCAAGGAGGAGACACACCATCAACCATGTACAATCACAAAGACATGAATAGATTAATAATTAATATCAAATGTCTTAATTATAATCACAAGGACATGCCTAGATTTATGACTGAAAGCAAGTGTCGAAATCCATGAGCTGGCTGGAGCATGAATTTCAAGTTAGCGCCTCACCATCAACGTTATAGGATAAGTACAATCACAAGGACAGTGATAAAATTATGACTGAAATCAAGTGTCAAATACGGGGAGGGCGAATATGAAGGTGGAGATCTACTAACAACTTTATAGGAAAATTATAATCAGAAGAACCAACATAGTTTTATGATTGAAATCAATTATCAACATTAAGGAGGCTGAATATTAATTTATAAAATAGATACAATCACAATGACAAGAACAGAATTATGATTGAAATCAAGTGTCCCAAGTTAAGAGTGGTGAAACTTAAGGTGGACCTTGTAGGAAGAGTATAATTTATGACTAAAATCATGTGTCAAAGTCAAGGAGGGTGAACCTCAAGGTGGAGAAGCACCTCAACCTTATAGAATAAGTACAATCACAAGAACAAAAATAGCCAATCACAAGAATATAAATAGTTTTATGATCATAATAAAGTATCAAAATTGAGGGCAAATCTCAATGGTGAGACAAATCATCGACCATTTAGGATAAGTACAATCACAAGGACATGAATAGATTTATGATTACAATCAAATGCCAAAATCAAGGAGGTCAAACCTCAAGGTCGAGATACACCATCAACCTTTTAGGAAAATTATATTCACAAGGACATGCCTAGATTTATGACTGAAATTAAGGGTCGAAATCAAGGAGGGCGAATCTCAAGTTGGAGACGCACCGTCAATCTTATAGAATAAGTACAATCACAACAAGGACACTGATAGAATTAATAATTGAAATCATGTGTCAAAATTAATGAGGATGTGTTGCAAGGTGGACACGCATCCTCAACCTTATAGGATAAGTAGAATAATAAGGACAAAAATAAAATTATGATTGAAATCAAGTGTCAAAATCGAAGATGACAAATCTCAAGGTGCAGACTCACACTCAATCGTATCGGACAAATACAATCACAACGGTAGGGACAAAAATATGACTACAGTAAATTTCAGGAAGGGTCAATTTTAAGGCAGAGACACACCCTTGACCTTGTAGAAAAATTTTAATCACAAGGACAAGAATAGATTTATGACTAAAATCATGTGTCAAAATTGTGAAGGGCGAATTGCAAGGTAGAGACACACCCTCAACCTTATAGAATAAGTATTATCACAATGATAGGAATGGAATTATCATTGAAATCAAGTGTTAAAATTGAGGAAGGTGAATCTAAAGGTGGAGATGCACCTTCATCCTTATAGGATAAATATAATCACAAGGACATGAGTAGAATTATGATAAATTAAAATCAAGAGTCAAAATCATGGAGGGGAAATCTCAAGGTGGAAATGCACCTGAAACCTTATAGAAAAATTATAATCACAAGGACAAACATAAATTTATGAATGAAATCAAGTGTCAAAATCGAGGAGGAAGAATCGTAAGTGCCTAATGTGAAGGTATGGTTAGTTTTAGGGGTAAAAATGTCCAAAGAGGAAAAGTTATTGTTTAGTTTAGTTTTGTAAACCCAAAGTTGGCTATAGCTAATTTTGTTGAAATAAACATTGGGTGACTATTCTGTAAAAATAAACCTAGAAGTAGCTAATCTACTAATTATCCCATAGAATAATGTTTGAAATCAAGTGTCAAAATCAAGGAGGGTGAATCTTAAAAGTGGAGACGCACCCCTTAACCTTATACAATAAGTTTAATCTCAGGGCAAGAATAAGACTATAATTGAAATCAAGTGTCAAAATCGAGGAGGGTAAATCTCAGGGTAGAGACGGACCTTCATCCTTATAGGATAGGTACCAACACAAGGACATGAATAGAATTATGATTAAAATCAAGGGTTGAAATTGGTGTGACAATATGATTATTTATAGCCTAGTCCAATATAATGACGACTTTGCATTGAATATCTTTAATTTAGCCATCCATGCTAGAGAACAGTTTCCACTATCCTATTTCTCTTGTCAAATTTGAGTAATACAAATGGATGTGGGCCTTGTTGTGACTACTAAACCCTTAGGGCAAAGAAACCTTGCTAAAAGGCAAAATTCATCCATCCAAAGTTTGTATTTTCTTGTTCTCCTTCGTTGTTCAAATCTTTTCGTAGTTGAAGAGTTGAGATTTTGGTGTCATTAATGGAAAGAGTTGTGGATTGGCAGCTGCTCCCTTACTTGGTAGCCGTCCTTCTTCCTTCATTCTATTCACAAACCTAACTCCATTCTACTTGCAAAGTTACAATTGATCCACCTCCCATCCGATGTTCTTCCAATTACTTCACCAACATGCATTACTTTCTGAGTTCGAAACACCACTACAGCAGATATTCTGACCAACATTAATCAATTTTAAATGCAGAACAGGTTCATGGCCTGCATTCAATCCCACATTGAAGCGCTGCCGATTGGAACTTTAGTCTACAGAACATAAGTTTCCAAGTTGGTGAACAATGTCATCTCTAGCAATCAAACCATAATCAAGTGAGACTTGAAGCACTCCTTCCTCTAAATACAAGCATTACTTGAGTATAGTCTGATTAGAATTGTAGCCAACGGTTTGACTTACACAGTATGCTTCTAAATTTCTGGCCTTGCTTTCTAATTTGGTTTTGTTGATAAGCTTCTAAATTTATGGCCTTGCTTTCTAATTTGGTTTTGTTAGTCACTTTGGTGCAAAGTAGTCATTAATTTTTGCCATAAAATGGTCAGTTAACTATTAATGACATACCAACTTCAGATGGAATAGGTTAGTGAGAAGTCAAATCAATGAATTGACACCAAAATAGTTCAGTCTACCTAGGCCGACTTCATAAGAGCTGGCACAATTGGCAATTGGTAGGATTAGGTCACTGAGGAGTCAAATCAAATGAATTTCCACTTCATATAGTTCAGTCTAGCTAGACCAACCACATAAGAGTTGGCCACACTTAGAAATAGGTGTTCATCAAAAAAAGGTTTCTTTTCAAAGAGCAAATGACCATTTTTTTTTTAATAAAAACAAGTGCAGTTGACCAATAGACAAAGAAAAACATATGTACAGATGAGAACAAATCAGCCAATAAACTTGATTCCAAAAACAAAAGATCAGACATAATGCTATAGAAATGGTTTATACAGGATCCATTGGTTTACCCATGAAATAAAATGATTCAGATAGCATATTAGACAGAAATACTGAAAGAAAAGACACTAAGACAGCCAGTAATTGTTGAGACACAAACCTGATCACACACTCGTGTTCAAGCTTCGACTGTTTGTCATCGCTCCCTTTCATGGCTTTTTCAAGATCTTCCACCTTCCACTCCTCGAGATCCATATCCTTCAGCAAGCCAACATAGAAATCAGAAAGCAAATAGACAAAATACTGAGAAGAATGTGCATTCATACTTACGGGAACAATAGAAGCAACATCATGCATGAAGAATAACCTACTAAACAAACTATAAGAAGTGTCTAGAAGAAGCCAAATACAGAACCAGAACTTTTCCAGTGCAGTGCAGAATCGATCTATTCATTATTGTGTAAATGAGTGTCATGTTGACATGTGAACCTCTGTTTGTTATTTTCTTCTCTGCTGTATAATGGTTCCCTTAGGATTCAGTATCAAATTCCTAAATACTTCTTTTCTTGCTAAAATTCTGGTTGTAAAGTCTCTCTCTACCCTAGGCAATTCAATCACTAGATTCCTGTCCCCATCCATCTCCACTATCATGAGTTCTACATCTGAAACAGTCCCTGAACTTGAGGTTACAAACTCTCTGAGAATTCATTCAGGTTTCAAACCATCATTTGTGGATGTTAGAGAGCAGTGGATCGGGATCCTGCTTCTGAAATTTCATATTAAAAAATCTCACTCATGAATTATAATAGTTGGATGGATTACTAGAGGAATTCTTGATATTACTTAGGAATCGCTGAATTTGATTAGTTACTTGTGAAGCAGTACTGTTAAGTGGAAGAAGACAATCTAAGAGACTTGTAGTATGAAGCACCCTCAGACGTAACTACCCTTTAATTTTTTTTCCTTCTAAACGACATTGCCACTTTTTCAAATTTATTACAGCGTTACCAGGGATCACGGTTCCATCTCACAGTTTCCTTGTTGAGAAATTAACTCGTTACAAACCATAAATTAAATAGTAGTACACTTTCAGTAACTTCCTCATATCGTTGATCCATCTCCCTCATAACCATTTAACATCTGAAGTATGAGAAAAATTCTATATACCAAGTAGAAAAGGCAAAAGAACTATAGGAAGGCAGAATTAACAAACAGTAGATGAAAACCAGTGAAAAGGATTTCAAACCTTTGCCAACATGGAACCCCGTGGATTTGCAATTCTTCCCCTTAGTAGAATTCTCAGCAATATCAATAAAGAAGCTCTCGAAGAAAGCAGCCGGCGACCTTCAAGACTAAGAGAAATTAGGGTTTCAGTGGTGAAACAAATATGGGTAATGAGGCTAAGTCGACACCGGCCAAAACCCCTGCTTTTGCCAGCATCGGTTGCTTCCACTTGTGGCCATCTTTGACCGACGAACACCCACTCTTCTTCTCTTCGTGAATAAACGAACAGGAATTCCAAGCCGAAGAAAGGCGCGATAGAAAGAGTTAGATACTCAAAACGATGAGAAAACAGGGTTTCAGTGGAGGAATGAAGATGGGTAACGATCGGAGGGAGTACCCAAAACGACCGGAGAAACCAGGGTTTCAATGGAGAGAAGAAAATGGCTAATGATCTGAGAGAGTCGATACTCAAAAGCATCGAAGAAACCAGGGTTTAAGGTGGAGAGAAGAAAACGCGTATTGATACTCGAAACGATCGATCGGAGAAACCAGTGTTTCAGTAGAGGAACGAAAATGGGTATCGATCGGAGAGAGACTTGATACTGGGAAATTGGGAAACCATGGTTTGAGCGGGAGATGAAGCGACATTTGACAAATGATAATATCTGCACGGGATAAATGAGGTTTAAATATATAAATAAACAAAATTTAAAAAGAAGAGGAAACGATCCCCAAAGACTAGAAAAGAGATTTAACCGACATTTATCATAACGTCGGTTTGTTTTAACTATTTTTTTAAAAAAATTACTTTGTATTTTAATTATCAAATATAAGTTTTTCCAAAAAAATCTTATTTCCCATAGTGGTTCTTTTTCTTTTTTTGGAATAAAATAATAATTTTTTTTATTAAATCATTTTCATAATATCTTTCTTGTTATCTTAATTCTTAATTCTTATAGGCATAGATAATTAAAATTTTTAAAATAAATTTTTTTAACCTTTTAGGATTTAATTATTATAAAATTCTAAATTTTATAATATTTTTTTAATTATTTTGAATTTTGAAAACACTGAAAGTCTGAAAGACCCTTATATTTTTTTTTTTTCCTTTAAAAGGTCTTTTATCAGAAAAATAAAAAAAAGCACGTGTAACAAAATTATACGATTGTTTAACAATAGAAAAATAAAATTATAGGATTAAATTATTAAAAGAATAAAAGATAATTAGTATTGCTTCTATTTACTCTAATTTAATGACTACTTTATCTCTTATAGTTTTTTCAAATTATTAATTCAACTTTATAATTTATTTGTTTTTACAAACCTTCTGCCATTAAGTTTCATTAATTAACCCTAAACTTAAGGTGCTAAAAGTCTTATTCTCTTATAAAAAAACAAAAATTGTCATTTTTTCTTTACCCTTCTCCTATTTGCAAAGAAAAAAAATGTTTTTTTTTTTTTTCTATTTTTTTGGTATAAGAGATTAGCTGTTTTGATTTCATTTCTTTTTCCTTTTTTTTGGTAAATTCAATTTCATCTTAACTTTTTTGAATCTAACATTATAAGAAACAATGATAAAATTGATATTTCATATATTTTTTTTTTAGCTTCGTAGTTCTATAAGGACAAAACAAACATTAAAAAAAAAAATTAAAGAACAAACATTAAAAAAAAAAATTAAAGGGGCTCTAGTAATTTTATACAGAGTAAGATTTTTTTTTTTTTTTGAATTTTTTTTTTTGTTTGCCAACCCCGGTTTTTTTTTTTTTTTGAATTTTTTTTTTTTTTTGTTGCCAACCCCGTTGGTTACAGAGTAAGATTCTTTAATAATTAAGTAATAATACAAGGCGCAATAGCAATTATCTCGAAAAAAAGAAAAAAAACCATGTGGACTATAAAATTGGAGTAAATTTGTTAGAAATCTTGTGAAGAACATGAGGAGTGGTTACCAAATTTTAAGAGTAAATTGTTGAGAAAAGTCTTGGTAACACGAATGAAAAATGATATCAAAAAGCGCTTAATCAAAAACTAACTTCCTAATTTTGTTTTGGAGTTAAGAGTATTGAAAATATGGGTTTATATACTGAACCCACAATAATGAGACCTAAAGAATGCTAAGCCCATGACCCATATTACACATTTGGCATTTAAAATTGTGAGAACATGAATCGGACTAATAAACAACAGGCCCATCTTATGGGTCTCATCTTCTAGCTGAAGTATTGCATTACCATGTCAACAGCTTTATTTTCCAGCAAGTGAATTGGCCTTAGGGGACTAAGTCTTGAACTTTAATGTCTCAAATGTAACGAGAGGTCTTAGTTATAGAAGATGGTAATGGTCCTCTAGATATCAAGGATTTTGCTTCAGTGCTATGCGTTTATGTGCAGCATTAAGCTGCCATTGGTGAGGATCAATTTTTCGTTTCGATTTTCTTTTTCTTTTTACTTTTTGAACTACACAATTGAAACTTCCAAAAAAAAAAACAAAATGGGTGGTCCAAATTTGATCTCGACCATCACTTTAAATCTAGATCGTAGGCAGCTCAATGGTGCACCATTGGTGAGGACCAATTTTTCATTTTGGTTTTCTTTTCTTTTTTTTCCCCATGGGAGGTCTTGGGTTCACACCCATTCAGTAGCACATATATTAGTATATTCCCCCCCCCCCCTCCCCATAATACTCCCCAGCTGGCTAAAAAAAAAAAAAAAAAAAAGAAGCAAAATCCAGATATCAAAGTCTTTAAAATTTGTAGACATCAATGCGACTTAATCCTAATGTTATGAATAGTGATTATTGACATCATGGTGTTTACGTGTTTTCGATGCTATTAAGTTATTGACGGAATCCATTAAATCCAATAACGATACAAATTTATAGTGTAAATTATCATAGCTTACAAATATTTGATAAATTAAATATAAATTTATTTATTTATTTTCCTTTCCATTAAAAATATACCTAGGAGATCAAAGTACACAGGCACCTTAGCTCCTAGATTCCACTGCACTCTATGGAAGATTAAAAAACTAAGAGGAAAAAACTAAGAGGACTCCATCAAGGCATTAAACAGAAGCTTCTTTGCCACTGGTCTCATTCATAAATAATTGAGCAAATTGCAATAACATTCTAAAATGGAGGTCTTAAAGAACCGGCACCCCACTTTATGTTTAAAATGCACTGGGACCCCAAAATTGAATTTTGTTGGATATATTTGTCATTTACAATTGAAAACCTTTCAAACAAAATAAACAGTGATTTAACTATTTTCAAATTTAAGGCATCTATTTTGGGGTGCCAGCGCAATTTGCTCTAAATAATTTAAGAGAGAAAGATTTATATAAAATAGGATTTCTTTCACATCTTTGCACATAATGAGATTCACACTGATATTGTTCTCTTTACACAAAACATGAATCTCTCCCTGAATTTTACCAAAAAAATTCCTTCTCTTACCAAACAAATTATAGGAATGTAAAAACATGACCAAGATTCATAGTTATCCAAAACAATTCAAAGTGCTTTTTATTTTTTGGGTTAGGGTGGCGTCGGGGGAGTTGAGGTTTGATAGCCTTTTTTATGTGCTCCTCAACTACATCTTTAAAGATAGTGTTATATACCCATAGGGCTTCACTTTTGACTGCAGAAATAGATAGTGTAAATATAATCTACCTTTTTTTTGTGTGGTAGGAAAGAGAGATGAATTTATAGCTTCATATTAAGGGGTGAAGATTATTATATATACCACACACCCTTACTTCTTTACTAAGCGAAGTCTGTTATTATCAACTGAGAAATCTTGTAATAATTGTTTAACAAGTATTTTAGGGCTTAGGGGGCACGTATATGAACGGGGGAGCAAAACCCTAAAACCCTGCATAGTTTGGATCACGTGATATATTCTGATTCTTCTCTCTTCTTTAATATTCTTCAGTCCTTCCACCTTTGAGTGTAATCCAAAACTTCAAACTACATAAGCAACATATTTTAAAGAAAACCCAATTTCCAACACTTGTTTCTCTTCTCTTCCTACTTGAAACAGCCAACTCCAAGGCATGTAAGCATGCCCACAGTCTCAATCTTCAAACCCTAAACCCACATACTTGTTTTCAGATATACTAAGTGTTACGTTCGTCATCTCAACAAATGTCTGCTATGTAAGGTACTAAACAATGTTCTTCTATTATTTAAAAAAAAAATTTTGTCATTATTTTGAAACCATTCTTCTCTTACTTCCCATGTATAAAAATAAAAATAAAAATTTAACAAAAATAGTTTTTTTTTCTTTTTTTCTTTTAAGTAAAAGAGATCACTTATTTCATTTCTTTTTCCTTTCCTTTTCTTTTTACTGCTTAGCTATGTAAGAACAGAATAAACATTAAACGTTCAGTCAATGATTTCTTAATCGTTAGAAGTAAAAGGACTCTAGTAATTTCATAAAGAGTAAGATTTTTTTTAATACTTAGACTTAGTAATAATACAATGAGCAATAACAATTATCTCAAAGAAAAAATTTTAAATAAAACATGAGGACTATAAAATTGGAGTAAATTTGTTAGAAATCCGGTGAAGAATGCGAGGAGTGATTACCAAATTTTAAAAGTAATTTATTGAGAAAAATCTGGGTTACATACAAACATAAATCAAAAATGATATAAAAAAGAGCTTAATCAAAAACTAATTTTCTAATTTCGTTTTGGAGTTAAGAGTCCTGAATATGTGGGTTTATATACTTAACCCATAATAATGAAACCTGAAGAATGCTAAGCTGATGACCCATATTACACATTTGGCAATTAAAATTGAGAGAGCTTGACTTTGATTAAAAACCAACGAGCCCATCTTATGGGTCTCATCTTCTAGCTAAAGTATTGCATTACCATGTCTAATGCTTTATTTTCCACCAAGTGAATTGGCCTTAGGGGACCAAGTCTTGAACTTTAATGTCTCAAATGTAAGGAGAGGTCCCTAGTTATTTAGCCTAGATCGAGATGTTCCTTTGGTTTTGCCCGATATTGAATCTTGCAAAACTTCGCTGGCTCCAGGATTTGCGACCATGTGGGCAAGCTGCTACCATTCACCTGTTATGGTGGGCCAGGATTTGCGACCATGTGGGCAAGCTGCTACCATTCACCTGTTATGGTGGGAATGCAACATGAGAACAATGGCGGAGCCACTAAGGGACCCCCGGATTTTTCAAAATTTATTTGAATTCCTTTAATATTGTTATTTTTATGTTAATTTTTTTCATTTTTCCACTTTTTTCTCTTCTCATATGTGAAATTTCACTATTTGCCCCCCTCAATATTGAAAAGAAATTTTAAAGGTAAAATAATGGGTATAAATGTCATTCATAGTCAAAAAATAACTCCTCAATCCCTATTTATTCTCTTTATTTTCTTCCGTTTATTTCTTTCTATTTTTTTGGGTAGAATTATTTCTTCCAATTTTTTATTCACTTTCTATAAGCATGGGTTGAAGTCATGTATATTTATTTTTGTATTGATGCTTTAATTTACCTATATTTGGTTGAAAAAATGTACCATTATCAATAATTTACCTATTTTTGTCAAATATGTATGGGGCCTTACCAAATATATGTGGGTCTAATCCTTAATATAATAAAATAATTCATAGGTGGGACTCCCAATGGGTCTTATAAGGGCCCATACAATATGCGTGGCAAAAAGCATTAGTGCTTTCCCAATCTGGACTTCCATTCTTCGCCCCCCCTCCCCCCAATATTGAATTCTGGCTCCGCCCCTACATGAGAAGATGGACTTCTAAATCCCAATCAAGAGACTTGATTTAGAATGCCATATATTTTGATGTTTCTTCTACACTTATAATTTTTTCCCATCTCCCAGCCATAGACTTCTTTGCAAAGTGAGTTGATTGTTAGTTCCAAGAGTCCAACCTCCTCTTTATAGTCGCCCTCTTGATTGGTTGTTCCCCGTTGTTCTTTGTATTTCTCATTGGCTCCATTTTTGTTATAATTATTTATTTCATAAAAAAAAAAAAGGGAACAGGTAATATAAATGGAGATGAGAGATGAACAAGCAACTGGCGTTCTTTCTTGTTTGTGAAAGTTTATACTCTTCTTTCTAAATTAAGCTTGAGCAAGGGAATGATTTTGTTTGAATTTGAGTAATGTTCCCAAGTAGCTTTAAGCGTTCATGTCAGACTACTCTCTTCCAATATAAGACAGATGTTTTTGTCTTCCCTGCAGAGTATAGGCCAACACAGTTTTAGTTTTACGATTCTGTACAGATCAGAAAAAATATATATGCTCTTCAATCTTAATCATATAGAGACCCTCTTTTAGCTAACTATGTACAACAGTGGAGATGCTGTTAAGGCCTAATCTTATTGGGCAGTGCAAAGAAGCTGCAACCCTTTTTGATGAAATGCTGAATCATGGAATTAGACTATATATGCTAACATTTAGCATTTTGATAAATGGACTCTGCAAAGAAGTGAGGTTGGAGGAAACACATGACATGTTCAATATAATGCTTCGAGAAGGTGTTGTGCCAAATTGCTCTAATTACAGTTCTTAATTTGATTTATGGTTTATGCAATTCAGGCCTGTGGAAGGAGGCCAACCAATTGTTCCATTAGATGTTGATATGCTGAAAGGGGAAATTTTACCGGATGTGGTTAGTTAGTGCTCTTTGTACAGAAGGAAAAGCCAAAGAAGCTCATGAGCTCTTTCATTTAATGATTCAGAAGGGTGTGGAGCAGGGACAGAAGACAGAACCAGGATTCAATAGTGAAGGGGGGACGAATAATGAAAATCCAAATTAGGGAAGCACCAATGCTTTTTCGCTATAAATATTGTGTGGGTCCTACTTATAAATTATTTTATTATATTAAATAATACACTTATATATATTTCGTGGGGCCCATATATATTTGACAAAAATAGGTAAATTATTGGTAATGGTTTATTTTTTTCAATAAGATATAAGTAAATTAAAGCACAGTTAAAAAAAATACACATGACTTCAATCTTAAAAAGTCAGTTGCAAAACAATTTTTTTTTTTAAGAAAGAGATGCAAACCAATGTAATTACTTACTTATTAACTATAGATATTTTATTTATAATATAAAATTAAATAACAAAAATTGTACAAGAAATAAAGAATATAAAATCAAATAAAAAAGGGTAAATATCACTTACCTCCCCTCTTAGCTGGACAAATAGCACTTACACCCCCTCTTAGCTGGATAATATCACTTACTTCCCCTCTTACCTAGCAAATATATCAAACACCTCCCCTCTGTTAACTTTCTTGGTTAAATTTAACTTTTATCATTAAATATTTTTCTAAAACTCCAAACTGCCCTTAGCTAAAAATATTTTTTATTTTAAACTCTAAATTTCTGTAATCACCCTAACAATTAAAATACTAAATTGCCCCCAATTAAAATAATTATTAAAAATCAAAACTAAAATCTAAATTATCTTTAATTATTAAAATCCCAACATGCCTTTTTTTTTTTTTTAATTTTTATCAAATAATTAAAAAAACACGTACTACTATCAAGTAAAATTAAAAATGCAATTAAAAAAGAAAAGGTAATGTTTATAAAGTTAAACACGTAATACTATTTTGTGTTTCTTTTAATTGTTTGATAATTTAAAAAAAAAAGAAAAGAAAAGAAAGTATGTTGGGCTTTTAATAACTAAAGATAATTTGAATTTTAGTTTTGGTTTTTAATAAATATTTTAATTGAGGGTAATTTAGTATTTCAATTGTTAGGGTGATTACGATGATTTAGGGTTTAGAATAAAAAATATTTTTAGCCAAGGTAATTTGGGGTTTTACAAAAATATTTAACAGTAAAAGTTAAATTTAACCGAAAAAAGTTAACAGAGGAGAGGTGTTTGATATATTTGCTAGGTAAGAGGGGATTTAAGTGATATTTACCTAATAAAAAATAACAAAAAAAAGAATAAAAGAAAAAAATAAATAAAAAAAAAGAGAAAGAATAGAGGAGAGAGGAAAGATGAGATATGAGAGAATAAATAGGAATTGAAGAGTTAGTTTCCATTAGAAATGACATTTTGAATATTTAATAAATATATATATATATATATATATATATATATATATATATATATATATATATATATATATATATATATATATATATATATATATATATATATATATATATATATATATATATATAAAAAATTTCCTTAACTATTAAAAGGAGAATAAATAAGAAAAAAAATGTGAGAGAGAAGAAAGAAGAGAAAAAATAGGGATTGAGGAGTTAGTTTGCATTAGAAATGATATTTTGAATATTTAATAATATAATTTTTCAAAAATTTTCCTAATCCACGTTTATAGAAGGAGAATAAATAGGAAGAAAATATGTGAGAGAGTAGAGAGGGGAGCATAAATAGGGATTGATGAGTTATTTTTTAACTAGGGATGACATTTATACCCATTATTTTACCTTTAAATTTATTCTCAATTTGGGGGGGGGGCAAATGCTGATATTTTACATGTGAGAAATATTAATATAAAAAGGGAAAAAGCTAAGAAATCATTAAACCCCGGTCCCTTAGTGGGTCTGCCCCTGGTGTGGAGGAATTCGGATCCTCACCCCGTCAGGGTAGCACAGAGTGCTCTCCTGACCACACAAACAGTGGGGCCCACAAATGAAATAAAATTTTTATTTTTTTCCAAAAAATATTTTCACCTGGGCTCCCACTGTTTTGTGTGGTCAAGAACCTGTCGGGGGAGCTGATCCGGACTCGGTGTGGAGCCTGATTTAATCATATGCAAGTTGATGGATGGATATTGTTGACAAGGTCAATGGATCAAGCGATGAAGTTCTTCACTTCCGTGATGAGTCAGGTTATAACTACGTGGAGATTTGTCTACGGTTGCTTCTCTTCTGTTGTCAGATGTCCCAAACTTAGATCTTCAAAGTCTAGCATTCACCTTCTGCTGCAAACTCAGGGTTCAGAATAACATAAGATCATTCTGGTCTAGTGTCAGATGTCAGATTCAAGTATATTGCAGTTGGGAACAATGAAGTAAGCCTCACCAATGGCTAGCAACACATCTACAATGCAATTCTATCGGCTGATCAATACTGGGGAGCTCCTACCCTCCATCCCAAGACCAAGGTGCCTTCCCAAGTGATTTTGAATTATATTCAAAACTTATCATCGTAATCATCTTCCCGTTAAGAAATGTGTACGAGTTTCTTTTACGGTTTTTCACTACACAAGAGATAGGGCTCTGTGAGATTCACTGAAATTTCATCTTTGATTCATTTCACTAAAATTCAAAGGTAAGACTAACTCCTACTGTGTGATAAAGAAACATCACCCAAAAATTCGAATTTATCCATCGTTTTTCTAATAAACCATGATTAACCAAACATTTTGTCTCCATTGAAGACCTGGTTTGTGGTAAACGGTCATCGGTCATCTATCAAACGGTTTTTTTTTTTTTTTTTTCAAATCATTTTATTAAATAATGAGTGGACAATGTGGAGCTCTTATCCTGGGTACACACAGGTGTGCTGGGATGCGCGGGTCTGATGATTAAAGTCAAGGAAGGTAAGTAAAACTATTCGTAGTGGATTTTTCTAGGGTTAAGGGTCACGATCACAAAGGTATTATCAGTGTACGAATCAAAAGCAATAAATTTCTTATTTAGATCGATTGCTGAGATCATATTATGAATTACATTTAATCATGAATCAAAGAAGTCTGAATAAAATTTGAAAAATTATCATCTCCAAGTCCAACGCATCACCCCCAACCCAATGGTATTATCAAGAGAACATTAGATTGTTAGTAGGGCTGCAATAAGGTGGGGCTGAGTCGAGTTTTTGCAATCACAAGCCTAGCCTTATATATTATAATCTAATCTTATTCCCGCTGTAATCCTAATTTACGATCAATGATTATTGTCTTTAACCCTAAGCTTTACAGGGCCAAACCAAGACCATTCTCGCCCTAATTGGCATGTCCCTGACCCTGATTGGTCCTGTCGCTATCTCTAATTGGCCTTGTCTCCGGCCCTAGCCTTGATTGGTTTTATACTTGGCCATGTCTTTGGCCCTGTCCCTAGCCTAGCCCTGACTCTGATTGACTCTGTACTTGACTCTGGCCCTAATTGGCCATATCTTTGTTCATGTTCCTAATTCATTGAGATCAAGCATCAGGGACAAAATTAGGGAAATGATTAGGCTCAGAATCATGGCCAAAATTATGTCTAGGATTAGGGCAAAAAATCAGGGATAGGTCGGGATAGGCCCACCCTTGGCCTTAACTTACCCTCAGGGTCAAAATCTTGAGCCCAAGCCCTATTCGGGCTCAGGGCGGCTCAAGGCCGTCAGAGCCAAACTTGCACCCCTAACTATTGGTTTTTATATATTTTTATCTTTATTTTAAAAAAAAAAAAAAAAAAAAAAAGGTATAACACACCATTGAATATGAGGGGATTTTTAGTGTTACCTTTGAGTTATTTCTTTATTAATATTAGTACCATTCCTTTAATTATAAATTTTTTTTAGTGAAGTCTTCTATTAAAAATATTATTCATGAATTATCCTATCTTCCAAATTTTATGAGAATTTATGATTGGATTGGGAGAAAAATAAATTACAGATACAATACAGGGAGATGAACAAATGAGTCAAGAGAGGGTTTTTTCATTTAAGGTTATTTGTCTTCTAAATTATATAATTTGTTGACATTAGTACTTAATTGTGATTTACATATTTTTTTTATATATTTTTACACCATAGAATATCTTATTGATAAATTGGATAATTTTGGAGATGATTGTAGGAGTAACTCAGGGAATGACACTGAAAATTTCCCTTAAATAGATCAAATGACTACTTTTGTCTTTGTCAACACAAATGACTACTTTTGACTTGAGCATATAACATCCAACAAACTTTAAATGAGTCTTTATAACATCCAACAAATTTTTAGGTAGATGTCCCCCTGGGGCCCCAACTTTTGAAATTTTCTCCTCTTCTTAATGTTTTGAGACTTTTCTTGGCCCTCTATTCATGTGTGAAATGTCTGCACTCCCACCCCCTCAACAATTTTGTTGAAACTTTCCCCACGTTCTCTTTTCTTTGACTAAAGAAAATATTTAATAGTAAAGATAATGGTTAGAAAAATCAATTTTATTTAATTTGTGTGAAATATCAGTACTTGACCCCTTCAAATGTTAAATTCTGACTCTACCCCACATATATTAATTGTGAAAAGCTTTTTAAAGTTCATCAAGTAGACAATTTGCTAAAGGGGTGGTTCACATAGATTATTCATAAAATGTTTCCATACTTTGCCTTTGCCAAACAAACGGGCAGTTGACAAGACTTCTATACTTCCATTAAATAATTTGTTCGAAATATAGGATCTAGATCATCTTTGCCCAAGGATCCCGACCCCCACTCTCTTGAGGGGTGACATGTGGTTATTTGGTATCCATGTAGGTTACGTCTTGTCCATCCATAGGGGCAAGGACATGGGCGGACGCGCTCTTTGGGCACAGTCAATTTCACAAAAAAAATAAATAAATAAATAAAAAATATATATATATATAAAAGCATATTCGACAAATCCTCTTTTTTTTCCCCCTCTCTCTCTTCAAAGAGCTAACTCTTATCCTGATTGGCATGACTATTGTCTAAAAGGAGTGGGGGCTAAGGAGTCCGGATCAGCGACCCCGATGCTTCCTGACCACAAAGATCAGTGGGGCCCACGGTGAAAAATACTTTTTGAAAATTTTTTTTCCACCAGTGGGACCCACTGGTTTTTGTGGTCAGGAAGCCGTCGGGGAGCACTCTGTGCTCAATCGATCGAGAGATGATCCGGATTTGGGACTAAGATTGATAGTGTAATTTTGTAGGGTTAGGGTTTAGTATCATAAAGGAATTATAGATGTATAGTGCACCATTGAATGCAAGGAAAATTTCAGTGGTACACTGGTACTCATGAGTTAATCTCAAATATTTAATATCATTTATTGAGTTAATTTATTTGTTGAACCTCTATTAAAAACATTATTTAGAAAGTATATCTTTACAATTTTGTGAGGATTTTATATATAATTAGAAAAAGAGAAAAAAATTGCAAATAATAGAGGGAGACGAACAAAAGAGTGGATCTTTCATTTAAGATTATTCTTCCTTCTGAAAAAATATTTAACTCATTAACATGAGTACTTAATTATGATTTCTTAGCAATGAAATACATTTATGGAATAGAGGGTTTTGATTGATGAATTGAATACCTTCAAAGCTGGCTGGCATAATTGTTGGGAAGATATTTGGATTTTTACCTTTTGATGGAACATTTTGACTTCTACCAAAGACCTGTAAGTGTCTATGGTTTGAAATAATGAGTGGACAACATGCAGTTCTTATCTTTGACTATTCTTTTGAAAAAAGGTAGCAGCTGCTAGCGTTTTCACCAACAATTGTGTGAAAGGAGATATACGAATTTCTATGAGAAATAGACTATCTATTTCTCTCTTAATGTGTCCATGAGTTAAATTAAATTCTATTTTCTAAATTTTACAACAACCTTTGAATATCACTTATTGATATGTCCTTTATCCAAAAAAAAAATGAATGATTTTAAAAAAAGTATGGTGGTAATGAGAAATTTTATCCTAGGTGTGAAAGTTTAGCCCTGATGGCCTTGACCTGCCCTAAGCCCGCTTTGAGCCTTAATAGGGCTTGGGCTCAAAATTTGGCTCTGAAGGCGGGTCAGGGTCAAAGGTGGGTTTATGATTATTCTTTAGCCCGTCAGCCTTATCCCGACCCATCCCGATTTTTTGTCGTGACTTTGGCTCTGATTTTGGTCTTAATTTGGCCCTAATCCTAGTCCTAATTTTGTCCCTTATGCTTGATTTCAATGAATTAGGAATAGAGAAAATGATTCATTACCAAAATAAAAAAATAAAAAAAAAAGAATAGAGAAAAGGATATTGCCAATTAGGGCTAGACTAAGAACAAGGTAAGAGATAGGGCTAGGAACAGGGTCAAGCATAGGGCCAATCAGGGATAGAGACAAGGCCAATCAAGGCAAGGGATAGGGCCAAGCATAGGGCCAATCAAAGCTAGGGACATGGCCAATCAGGCCAGAAGACAGGACCAATTAAGGCAGGAATGAGCTTGACTTGGTCTTGTAAGGCTTAGGATTAGGGACATTAATCATTGACCCTGAATTAGGATTATGACAAAATGAGCTTAGATTAGATATATATATATTTTATCAAATCATTGTAGATGTATGATACATATTCATAAGTCACATGAAAAAGTATTGTGATTAAATTAAATTAATTTTTGTTTTTGTTTTTTTTCTTTTTTTTTTATACATCTTCTAAAAGCTCAACCTTTTGATGTGATGGAAAAACATATATCACACATCCACAAATAAATTGATAATCTTTTACTTGATAAAAAAAAAAAACCGTGGAGATGGAGATCTGATGTTTAAAACTCAAAGAAGATAAGCTAAGATATTGGTAGTGGATTTTTGTACGGTTAGGTTTAGGATCCAGTGGTATTATAAGTATGTAAATATTATAATTATGTAAATAAAAAAGTGAAACATTTTTATTTAAACTATTTTATTATTTTTTTTGGTTTGCCAACCCCGGTTTATAAACCGATTGTTCGACCCACGTCGCACACCTGGCTGTGGTGGGTGAATCTCCCAGGGGGATTTTTGCACCCACAAGGATTTGATATCGGAACCTTGCTTAAGCGAACCAAGCTGCTTACCACTTGAACCAACCCTGTTAGTCTATTTAGACTTTTTTTGGTTCAGCTATTTAATTGCTAAAATCATATTATAAGTTACAATTTTTTTGGGGTAAATATGAAGTATGTTTACGTGACCAAGTTTAATGTTGTTCTTCTTAGAATAAATTTTGAAAAATTATCGTCTCAAGGCCCATGAAATGCATTATATATATATGCACATGTGAGATAGTTGGTTTTATATATTTTATATATTTTTTTTCTTTACATATATTTATATATGGTGCACCATTAGATACAAGCAAATTTTCCGTGCTAGCTCCAGAGTTATTCCCTAACATTAATGCCATTTCTTGAATTAAACAATTTAGAGTTTTTATATGACACACATTATTTTTTGAGTAAAACTAATGACCATCCTTTATTATGTTTTAAATTACATGGCACCCATTTGAAAAATTACAAATTATCCACAATTATATTTTATTGTTAAATAGTAGGTAACATTACTTAGATGCTCTTACCCTTAATTTTCTCAAGTGTCATCAGAAATGAGTGTGATTCAATATCTACGAGGATTACCGTACATGACAGTTGCAGGTACTGTTATGAGATGATTAAAAAAAAAAAAAAAAAAACACACAAAACAAAACAAAATAAAAAAACAGACGACCTTTCATTTCCAAAATCAAGTGGGATGTTTGAATTTCAAGTAGAATTAACTGCCACGTATCACAATCTTAGATAGGAATTACAAGAAATTATAAGAGATGAGAATTGTAGAAGATGTGAACCCGGTGGATGTGGGCGTTCTTAGCCAAAATTTCTTATCTTTTTTTTACCAAATTCATAAACTAATGCAACATTAACAAGCTAAGCGTGATTAATTAAGTGAGAAAAATTTGTGGACCCACGCATGGAATCAACATTACATAAATCCTGAAACCATAAAACTCCACTAGACTAGGTCTTGTACGCCAAGTACACAGCCTTACTAGGTAGTAGGTAGCAAGAGAGTAACCAACTTCTTCTAGTAGTAGCTCTAAATCCTTTTCTATATATACTGTAAGGTTGTGAGATTGTTTTCATCAACTTCTAAATTTTGCTCTGCAGAAATGCACAGGGAAGATCAGAGGAAGAATCCCATGCTGAAACCCAGATGTTCTCCAGCACTTGCTCGTGCTTTTTGCACCATTTACCTCCTCAGTCAGGTTATTCTAATATCTGAAGCTCAATCCAATGCAACTACAGATCCAGTTGAAGGTTCACTCTCGATCTCTTTCTCTATTTCATGTTGTAAATATATTATTACTTGATCGATTCATAGTGTGAAGAGTCAAGCTAGTTAATTTCTCTTAGTTTCTGTATCTCTTCTTAATTAGCACAGTAAGTTTTGCTTCTCTTTAATTGTTTCTGCAACCTCTTGATGCATGGTCTTTAGATAAGTAAGTTTAGATAGAACCATTAAGATCAAGATCAGAAAGAAGAGAAAAGTTGAAACCCACAAAATTATTCTTATTAAAAAGGGAGGGAAATTAAAGAATGAAAATCCCAGAATTGTTAATCGATGATGAATATTTTTGGTTGGTTTTTGCAGTGAGGGCTATAAACTCCATCTTCGAGCAATGGTCTCTGAAGGCATCAGAGTGGAACATTAGCGGTGAACCTTGCAGTGGAGTCGCCACAAATGACTCAGCGACTTTTGACAACCCGAGCTTCAACCGCGCCATCAAGTGTGATTGCTCATACAGCAGCGGCACCGTATGTCATATTACCCAATTGTGAGTCACTCATAATTAAAGCCCTCTTATCCATCTATTTCTTTGCCATTTCTAAAGGCCTGTTTGGTTACATGAATTATACCCGTTTGGTTATAAAAATCTCTAGATTCATGAATTCTATAGATTCACCTTTTTACACTAAAAACGTGAATCTGTAGATTTATGGGTAAGGGGTGAAATTCAGAGATTTCAAAAAAGCTATACGTTTGCACATTCAAAAAAATCATGTCGATTAAATAGTTTTTTAGGATGAATTCACAGATTTCATTCTACAACCAAACACTTAATTTTATAAATTATGACTCTATAGATTTGAAGTCTATAGATTTGAAATCTCTAGATATTTGAAATCTTCAGACTCATATAACCAAACATGCCCTAAGCCAATCTAAATACACATCAAATTACACACCTACTTCTTCTTGCACTTTTACCTACAACTTAGCTATTTTTCAGAGTTTTTTTTTAGCCGGGAGCCTATTTAAGCAGAGGTAAAATTATGAACTGCCCACTTAAGTGAAAAATATTACTTGATCTTCACTTTTTATAACTTCAAACATTATCTATTACCTATTTTTAAGATTTCTCATCTGTTCTGTTATCTTTGGAATTGATAGGTGACAAAACTTAACAGTGGCTTTGAAGTCATAAAAAATAGCATGGAGTAATATTTCCAACTTAAGTGGGCAAGTCATGGTTTTACCTTTACCCCCACTTAGTGAGCTCTCACTTAAAAAACTCTACTTCTTTACTTTATAAAATTACATATATACCCCTACAGAGTATAGACTGCCACAGTAGTTTTACGATTAGATACATATCAGAAAAAACATAGAGTAAATAATTACAAATTACAAGCTGATTCTATACATATCAGAAAAAAATATAAAATAAATTACAAATTACAAGCTTTAGTAAGGCTTAAATTTTAGGTTACACGCTTTAGTACTTTAAATTACAGATTGCACACTCTCCAAATTACAAGTTGTATATTTATTATTTTCCATCCAAGATTCTGTTAAATTAAGAATAAAATATTTACCAACGGGGTTGGTCCAAGTGGTAAGCAGCTTGATTCGCTTAAGCAAGGTTTCGGTATCGAATCCTTGTGGATGCAAAAAATCCCTGGAATACTCACTCACTACAACCAAGTGTGCGACGTAGGTCGAACCACCGGTTTATAAACCGGGGTTGGCAAACAAAAAAAAAAGAATAAAAAGAGAATAAAATATCTATAATACCTTCATTATAGTATAATAACTAATTTACCCCTATTTAAACTCTCTCACACTTAATCTTAAGTGGATGAAGGGATAACACACACCTAACCCTTAGGTGGGTCAATGGATTACATCTCACTAGAAATTGTTCACCACCACCACCAAAAACCACCTCAACCCTCTACTGGTGATAACCATCGCCCTCACCGTCCATTCTGAAAAATCTTTCTCTCTCATCCATACACCTTCTATCTTGTTGTATTTAGTTTTCTCTGAAATGCTGAAATGCTTGCTGACCTAGGCTAGGTGATTATTTATGCCAACTCGTATCCCCTCCCCATACCATTGTTTTGTGTTCTCTCTCTTTAGTTTCTCTCTGTGGCTCTTATCAAGTCCTCCTGCCATTTCTAGGGATTTTTATTTGCGGCAGCATCAGGCTTGGATGAGGCCACATAAATAAAAATAGATCCGACGGTTGTAAACTAAAAAGTAGGGATACACATGTAAATACAAACTTTTTTATTTTATATTTAATAGTTAAAAAATTTTTAAATTTACAAATCACATCCATGCTGCTTCCGCATGAGTGTCGTTTCGCTCCCTGCCGGTAGTAAAACCCTAGCTGTTTCAGAAAAAAACTGATAAGTCCCAAAACCATTTCAGAAAACAAGTATTAGTCTCTCCATTTTTGTTCGTTATTAGAGATTAAGGGGATTACCCATATTTGCCTTCACTGCAGAAGCCTTTGGTGGTGAGGTTTTCGATAACACCGAAGTAGTAAGAGCCAAACGTTCAATCTCTTGCATCTACAAATAAACCGGAAAAAAAATCAGAAAATCCTTGCACTTGTTCTTCCACTTGCCTTCATCTTCCTAGCTCGTATACAGGTCTCTGATCTTATCTTCTCCAAAATTATCCACAACGAAGAAGCCTAAGATTTCACCCGCCCAGATACGGCTTCCTACAATCGTCTTTCAGATCGAATCTCGTCATAATGTATCGCTTCCTGGCTCTTCAAGGCGGCTTATCTCGTTTTTCTTCTCATCTTCTCCCTTCTCTCCACATTTGCCGTCGTATACTCTATTGCAGCGGCAAAGAATTGACTTTCAAGAAAATCTTGACCGTTGTCCCTAAGGTCTGGAAACGCCTAATGGTCACTTTCCTGTGGAATTTTCTCATCGTTTTCCTTTACAACGTTATTGCGGTGGTTCTCTTACCCAACCTAAGTTGAATCTCCGTACCGAAAAAATGAATTCCCGAGAAGGCATGGGAGAAAGGAAACTTTAACTCTAATTTAGAGAATAAAAAAACCCTAGGGTTCGGACACTTGAGAACTCGAAGGAAGAAGACGAACTCATAGAAAGGGCTGGAATCAGCGAAGATCTGCATGTGACGGTGGTGGTGGAATGACGACAAGGCGGAGCGGAGCAGAGGAGCGATTGGGTCACTTGTTAAATTTCTTAAATTACAGTTGTATCCCTACAGTGACTAACGCAGCTAGTTTGAAGTTTAACATAAAAAATTCCCTGTAAACAGTAGGTTGGGAATATTCCATCGGTCTTCCCCAAGTCGAAAAACTGAAACCGAAGAACGGGTGGGGGTTGTCTCAGATTTGGAAATCTTGGCTCTCCAAGTAGCCAAAAATTCTTGGTTTAGCTAATACAACTTGGAGACGGAACGGAACCCTTATGGTTGGGGGTTGGGGCGGAAGGGTTTGGGAACACAAAAAAAAAAAAGTTTCTTATTGTTGCTAGAGATGTGGGAAGGAACAGATCATTGGTTCTAGTTCTACCGACCTAAAATTTGGCAACAGTGAAGTAGTGAAGTGAAGAGTGCTTTCTTGCGACTTTGTTAGTCATTGAAGTGGATTGGAAGTTCAGTAAAAAGTGGGAGATGAATAAGCAACTGGCGTTCTTCCTAGTTTGTGAAAGTTAATACTTACTCTTTCTTTCTAAATTAAGCTTGAGCTAGCAACGGCATGATTTACTGTTTGAATTTGAGTAATGTGCCCAAGTACGTAGCTTTAATTAAGCGTTCATATCAGACTCCTCCTTATAATATTAAAACCTGAGTAAGTGCATTTTCTCTTTTGCAGGAAAGTATATGCAGTGGAAGTAGTGAGTACACTCGTAGATGAGCTTATGAATCTAACGTACCTCACCAATATGTATGGATACATTCCACTTTTACTCATAATTACTTGTTCTTTCTTGCGGTCTCTCTGAGGATATGTGACTCACCAATATGTAAATTTTCGCCTTTCATGAGGATATGTGACTCATCTCCTCCTAGGTGTGGGACTCATATATACCCTATGAATTGAATGGTCCAGAACTTCTCCTCTCGATCTATACCCATGTGGGTGGAAATCGAACTCAATTTCCGTTCCTTATTATTATTGTCCTTAATTGATTTGGGTACACAGTATTGTCAGTATCTATTCAGTAGAAAATGGTCTAAACTAATTTGTAAAGCTAGCCAATCCAGCCTGATAGGCCAATATTGATATAAGTTTCACCACTACTGAATTTTCTCTTTTTACAGAAAACTGGGTCAAAATTACTTCACAGGACCCTTGCCTACATTTTTTGGGAGTTTTACTCAACTGCAGTACTTGTAAGTGGCTGATTCTTCAATTGGACTTGAATAGCAATAGCAATATGGTTTGTTGAAAGCATTCTTTTGTATTTTCCGAGTTGTGATTTTCATACTGTCAATGACATTATACAGGGATGTTGGTATAAATGCTTTATCTGGAGAGTTTCCAAAAGAGATTGGGAATCTTTCCAATCTACTTGTATTGTATGTAACCTTTTTTTCTTTTCTCTTCCTTTTTCACCCTTCGAGTTTGGTTTGCGGTTAAACCTCGTTAATTTTAGCACTTGATTAATGGAAATAAAACTCGTGGTTTCATTTTTTTGGCAGGGGTTTTGGCTCCAATAATTTCTCTGGTTCTCTCCCTTCTGAGCTTGGGAATTTAACAAAGTTGGAACAACTGTGAGTCTATCTACTTGAGGGAAAAAATGATTTTAATTAATCTTTCATAATGATTTTAATTAAAATGTATTATCATTTTTGTAGTTCCGCTTCTGTTTGTTTTCATTTTTGAGGTATTCATCCTATTGCTTTAACTAATAATTGCATGATGTTATCTATCACATCGACCCACATGCTTGTTTTGTAAGATGCTATAAATTTTTTTGGACAAATCTAGTAATAAAATCTGGAAAATAGAATGAAATTTGAATTTGTCTACTGAATGCTAGGTTTTATATGCTTTTGACAAGAAAGTAGAACTCACCATTAATGATAAATGTATTGTTCATCTTGCAGTTACTTTGATAGTTCAGGATTGAGTGGCGAGATCCCATCTACATTCATCAAACTACAAAATTTGCAGACTGTGTAAGGCAGTTGAGATTATCAATATACTGTCATTTGTTAAGCTTGCTAAGCTGATCTTCTTCTGAACTTGATTATAGAAATGATTGCCTTCTTTTAATAGATACATATATTCTTCTTATTAACCTACAAATAAGAAACTTCCTGGGAACATAGGTGGGCATCTGACAACGCACTTACTGGCAAAATTCCTGACTTCATTGGCATGAACTGGACTAAGCTTAACGCCTTGTAAGACAATATTTTGCTTTCACATCTTATATCATCTGATTCCTCTGTCTAAGTTTTAGAAACTCTAGATGATATGCATATTAAGCAAAACCAAGATATTTCATTTCATAAATTTTATCTTTTTATAATTTAAAACTGAGATAGAATTGTTTGTTAACTCGTAATATATTTTCATTCTTATAGTGAGAATATCAGCTGAATTATTGCTTGTAAATATCTTATCATCAATGTTTTGTAGGAGGTGTCAAGGGAACTCATTTGAAGGACCGATACCTTCAAGTTTTTCTAATCTGACCTCCATGACTGATTTGTGAGTTTCATACTCTATTTATGTAAATTAGTAAGTTGCACTATATTATTAGATGTGTGAGGTCACCTTCCTATGCAATTATGTAGGAGAGTAAGTGAGATCTCTAATGGGAGTTCATCGTTGGCATTCATTAAGGATATGAAAGCCCTAACTCTTCTGTAAGTCAATGTTTTTTTCATATTAACTTCAACATTTTGTCATATAAGCGTTATTACATCTCTATGATTAAAAAACAAAAAATTGATTATTGTCAAACAGGATCTTAAGGAATAATAATATTAGTGATACTCTTCCATCCAACATGGGCGAGTATCAAAGTTTACAACAACTGTAAGTTTTCCTTGTTCATTTTTACTTGTTACTTTGTGAATATAGAGTGCTTTGCTTTTGGATAGCTACCATAGTATCATCGGACGTCTTATATTATCCTTGAAATGCTTTTACCTCTTGTAGGGACTTGAGCTTCAACAATTTAACTGGACAAATTCCAAGTTCACTCTTTAATTTGAGTAGCCTAACTTATTTGTAAGAGGAAAATATAGTATTCACCCATATTTTCTACTGTCCTGTAATATGGCTCCTTGTCTGACAATGCAACATTATTGAATCCATGCACAGGTTTCTTGGAAACAACCAATTATCTGGGGTCTTGCCTTCTCAGAAGAGTTCCTCACTTGTTAATATGTATGTTCTCTACCCACTTTAATTTCTAAGGCAGTGTAAGAGATTTGTAATGCTCTAAATTAAAAATAAGTGAATAAAGAACAGCCAGAGCAAGTAATTTTCATATTAATGACTTGAATCTGCTGCTTTCTTGTGGATTTTGTGGTCAATGACCATGATAATTGAAGAAGCAAATCTAAAGTATAGTCCTCAAAATGAGATGAACTTTTTATCAGCACATCACTAATTTTCTAAATACTATATTAATATGTAACGTATTAACATGGATTTTGTGCTATATTGCAGAGATTTGTCATATAATCTGTTGTCAGGAACCCTTCCTTCATGGGTCACACAAGAAAGTTTGCAAGTGTAAGTTATAACAGAATCAGATATGATTCCTTGGTTACCTCGAAGTATGATTTACTAAATTTTTCTTTACGGATTTTGATGTTTCTCCATTTAAGAGAGTTTGTTGTTTTTTTCAATTTCAACCCCCCAGTGCACACTTGTGGGGGAATTAAAATCAGAAAACTGAAGTATCCAGAGTGGTCTTTGAGTTTCAAGAAGGCTATCACATTGGTTTCAGAGAAATGATTTGATACCTATGTTTTCTTTTTAAAATTCTTGATAATGTATACCAACATGGAGTTTTCTTCTGTGTCTTACAAACAGCAACCTGATTGCCAATAGCTTCAACATCAGTGGCTCAAATATCAGGTATTACCTCAATACTATCTTTAAATGATAAAGATGAAAGGGAAAAATATACATCCTTGAATATAGGATGGAGAAGTCTGTTCACTGTTCTGTACTGTATGTGGGTATAGAATAGAAGCATGCAGATATTTGATCAGTAGACATGAACAGAAAAAATAATAATAATAATGATGCAAATATTTTGGCAACACGATGTTGGTAAGTGGCTTCAAGGATGTGAAGCCTCTTGTACTGAGGTATAAATGTTTATAATTGTCCATTCAGAGGGGGCAGAACAGAGAAAAGAAGCAAACTGCTTTGCTCTGTGATGGTCACAGAGTGTGCAGTGATCCTAACTTGATGAATGTGCCATTGATATCATTGATAACGATCTAGACATTTTGAAATGACAGAATGAAAAACAAAAGTTGTTAAACAAATGTAGTCAAATGGGAGAATGGATATTGGAACACAATTTCAAGTGTTTTTCCTATCAGAACAGACTATGATGTCAGCATTATGTGTGATACTTGGACCAGCTCACCTGGATAGGCCACCATACTTAGCTGGTGTATTTTGAGTCTATGGATGCACGGAAGGAGGAAAAGAATTAAAAATACTTACACAACTTGTTAAAGTAGGAGAGAAGAGTGAGAGTCAAAACTGGTGCGAGTAATGGCAAAAAATTGTAGCAACTCTCAAGACAGTGGAGAGGTAGACACACTATAGCAAGTACTTCTATATAGCATGGTGCTCTTGGTAACCAACAGTACTTGCTACATATTGGTCGACCAGAGTTAAAATGTAGATCTCATAGAGAATAAAAATTGTCTAGTTTTTAGACTGTTTGACTGAAACTTACAATCGAGATTTAGACATGTTTTCTGAAAGACTCTAGGACAAGTACATGAAAGAACTACTGGAATAGAACAGTGAAAAATCCAACCAAAATCATGGTTTAACCCTTGCCCTTGCCTATCTTATGAGCTAAAGAGCAAAAGTTTGTCAGCTTCAACTTGCAGCTATTGAGGAAAAGGCATCTTTGCAGAGGATTAAACGTGTTAAAACTTGTATCCATAGTTCTCTTGACTACAAAGTTGTAAGATTGTTTTCTTATTTAAGGATAACACGTGTATTCTAAATTCTATTTTGATACTAACTTAAGTAACTTCTCAGAATAAAACTAGGGCAATCAAAAAAAAGGTCGAAATTTTTTCAACTTCACTAATTTGATTACAGTAAATGGCACCCTTTGTTTGAGCTTGTACCTTTTATCTTTTAGTGTATATATCTATACTTTTTTTTTTGGGTGGAACTGAGGTGTTTAGGCCAGCTTATGCACGCCTCGACTAATCCTTAGGGAGGAGCTTACATATTTAAAGTAAAGCCCCCGGACCCAAGGGGATTGGAACTCTTGACATCACTTATGAGGTTCTGGTCTTTTCCAACTGAGCCAACCCACTGGGTTTTGTGAGCTTGTAATTCTATTCGTAGTTCAGAAGGTAGGCCTCTTCATCCTAAAATTTAAATAAAATTGCTCAATCCGACTTGTTTTTATCCAATTTCTCTTGGTGCAGTTGGACGTGTTTTGATAATACCATTGCTTCTTTCAGAGGAAATAATATCAGAGCCTTAATGTTTTAAACAATTGTGCTAACTCGTGTTTACCCATTATCAAAATAGATCGATGCAAAAGAACAATTGCTTTATGTGCTTGTACCATGTTTGATCCATAATACTCTACATATTTTTATTCTTTATCACATCTCATAATCTAAGCACTTGATTGTTGTATTTTAAGTGGTTTGCCTTCAGGACTCAATTGCCTTCAACGAACCTTCCCATGCAATCGGGGCTCTCCAATATGTGAGTGATATATTACCTCTATTTTCTATCTAACATTTAGTGGATAAGGGCTTCGTCTCAGTTGGTTAAATAACTGTTTGTCCCTCTAACCCCTCTTCCCCTTCTCTCTTGCCTTTCTCCCTTTTTTTCATATTTTAATTATTAAAATGAGAGACGCAGCTGAGTTAATTCTTACATTCGCCCAGTATTTGCAGAGATCAATATCCATCAAAACAGAGAATACCATACATAATACAAAGAAAGTCCTGATCAGGCAGGAGGATAAAAACTAACCTACAGGAGTCCAATGGAAAAGACAAAGCTAAAGAACCCACTGCAAGAAGTTCAGTGTTCCTTCTCTGTTGCCTTCACCAGCAGTAGAGCATCTGAAAAATAATATTGCACCATCCAAACATATCTCTTGCCTACTTTAAAACTGTCATTGTGGCATGACCTTCTCCTTCCTTCACTGCTTTGATTGGTTTACATAATAAAATTTAATGAGAGTTGTCAATCAAACACCCCCGGACACACAAAAAAAAAAAAAATTCACTAGAAATAAGTTCCTATTGTTATGATGGTAGAGTATGTTTTACAGGCGATGCTTTGATACTAAATGGAATTAGCAAGGCCCTGCTGATGATCCTAGTCAATTTAGGGGTAGTAGCCTATAAAAATTGTAAGATTTTAAACTTTCCAAATAGTCCAACATATAGAACAGAACTTAGACATCTTTATCGCACTTTTTCACTAAGTTGGATCAAGAAAATGTTTTCTTCATTCAAATAGACAATTAAAAACCCAATGCCTCAAGCCTTAGTTCCAATGAGGAAAAGAATTAACTAGTTCAAGTGAGAGGGCATTCAAACAGAATATAGAAAATACGTTCAGTTTAATCAGCATAAACAAAAAAAATAGGATCCAAAAGTACATGAAGCTGAGGCATTCAACATCTCATCTTTAGGCATTCTAACATCCAAACCTTCAAATGCTTACCTTAATTTCTTCAAATTTTAAAGGACATCATTTTGAATTTTTATTTCTCAAAATAGATATTTAGTACAACATAAGTTTTCTGTATATAACATCGTGACTTTTTTTTTTTTTGGTATAGATTATAACTTCTCTATCAAGTGTGGAGGTCCACAAATAAAGTCTTCTGAGGAGATTGTATATGATAGGGAGAATGAAACACTTGGCGCAGCCACCTATAATGTCACTGATACAGAAAGATGGGCTGTAAGCAACGTTGGACGGTTTGGTGAGAATAATAATGTTCAGTATACCCAAGATTCCTTAACGCAATTCCAAAATACTTTAGATTCAGAGTTGTTCCAGACAGCAAGAATTTCTCCAGGGTCACTGAGATACTATGGACTTGGGCTTGAAAATGGAATATACAATGTGACCCTCCAATTTGCTGAGCTTGCGTTCCTAAATACTAAGTCTTGGGAGAAGTCTTGGAAGGCGTGCCTTTGATATTTACGTCCAGGTAAGTTGACTAAGTATGGTTGAAGCATTAACTACAAAAAGTTATGCACTGCTTAGGTAGTCCTTGCAATCAATTACTGAAAGTAAATTAGAATATTTCTATTGCATACAATCTATTACTTGTAGAAAGTTAACTTCTATTTATACTTTTGGGAAAATCTATTGATAGCGTAGAAAGTTTATCACAGCAATAAAGTTATATACTGCATGAAGCCATTTTAGCTTTCAATGGTGAGACTCTCCATGGATTTTGAAAGCTATATTAATTTCATAACATCTCAGGGTAACCTATGGTTAAAAGATTTTGACATTAGGAAGGAGGCAGGGGGAGTTTCTTTTTCAGCTGTAAAAAAGGAAATCCAAGCCCAAGTGTCAGAGAACTTCCTTGAAATCCATTTATTTTGGGCTGGAAAAGGGACCTGTTGTATACCTGCACAAGGTACATATGGACCATCAATTTCAGCCATCAGTGCTGTCCCAAGTAAGTTCTTCAAAATTTAGATGGATTACATTATTAATTTATATAGTTAATAATCCAATAGATTTAATTTTTTGGTTCAGATTTTATTCCAACTGTTAGCAACACTCCACGAACACTTACTTCAACAAGGAAGACAAAGACGAAGACTGGTTTAATTGTTGGACTCACTGTCCCTATTGGAATTGTAACCTGTCTATTTGTTTTGGGGGTTTATTATATTCTTCAAAAGAGGAATGGATTGAAAAATGAAGTAGATGAAGGTAAAAAAACCCAATTGAATTGTTGTTTCAAGTTTCGAAATCTTAAATCCATGCATGTCGATCTTACAGTTTTTTTCTACGATTTTTATTTTGTTTGATGAGAGGAGTGAAGATTGGATAGTCGTCCTTCCCTTGGTCTAGGAAATGTCAAGCTCTAATTATTTCATTCCTTTTACATATGTCGTGAACACATTCTGTTAGTGTCCAGAATTGGATAAACAAATAATAGTACATCTTTCATGATTAAATTTGCAGAGTTTCTAGGTATAGCTTCTAGACCAAACACTTTCAGTTACGCAGAACTAAGGACGGCCACAGAAGATTTCAGTCCTGCTAATAAGCTCGGAGAAGGAGGATTTGGACCTGTATACAAGGTATGTGGAGGCTTTTACATAAATACCAAAGACTGAATTTAGATATAACGATCCCATTCAATATGGATTATATACAACATAAGAGCATATATAGGAAATGTACTGTTAATTCTGAACATGTTTATTTACAAAAGTTGAATAAGAAAGAAATGGAAACTGAACATGAAATTGATATACTAATTAAATCTATTGGATTGGTGTATTCTATAGGGAATGCTTCCTGATGGAAGGGTTGTGGCTGTCAAGCAACTTTCAGTGGCATCTCACCAGGGAAGGAGTCAGTTCATAGCAGAGATTGCTACCATATCTGCAGTGCAACATCGAAACCTTGTAAAATTATATGGTTGTTGTCTTGAGGGAGATAAGCGACTTCTGGTGTACGAGTACCATGAAAATAAAAGCCTTGATCAAGCACTATTTGGTAGGGAATTCCTAGAAGAATTTATTTATATATTACTTAGGCAGTTGGAATAACTTCCTAGAAGCTGTAGATGTTTTTATTAAGATGAAACTCAATCATATCTTGAATCCTTGAATAGGAAGGAGCACTTTACGTCTTGATTGGCCAACACGCTTTGATATCTGTTTGGGGACAGCACGTGGTCTAGCCTATCTTCATGAAGAATCAAAGCCTAGAATTGTACACAGAGATGTCAAGGCGAGTAATATTCTGCTTGACGCTGACCTCACTCCTAAAATTTCAGATTTTGGTTTGGCCAAACTTTATGATGACAAGATGACCCATATAAGTACTCGAGTTGCAGGAACAATGTAAAGCACTCTAGCACTTCTTTTTCCCCTCTTCTGGAGACCTGTACAAATTTTGAGTTATGGGATCTGAATAATCATGTTTTTTTTGTTTTGAAGTGGCTATCTTGCACCAGAGTATGCTATGCGTGGGCACCTAACTGAGAAGGCTGATGTTTTCGCATTTGGAGTAGTAACCCTTGAGATCATCAGTGGGAGGACAATTTCTGATACAAGCATGAATAAAGAAGATGTTTATCTCCTTGAATGGGTAATGGTCTTATGATCAATCTTTTATCAAAATTGATTTTTCTACAAAAATAAGCCATGCATTAACATTTGCTTCAGAAATTGACTCTGAAGGCATCATATGAATATTTTATTTTTTATGTTATTTTCCCCCTCTCTCTCCTGAAGATGTAAACTAAAATCATTTTGTGAGGTATATGAAGTTCTCTATAGGTTCAGCGAACCTTTCCCCTTAAAATTGGATGTGAAAATAACTGTATTTTATTAGTTGAAATTTATACTAAAATAACCAAATATATTTTGGATTTGTTTATCTGACAAGTTCTAAACCTTACTCGTGCATTACAACCGGTGATTGTGTCATACTACTAAATTCAATGCAGGAAATGGTCTTACGTATATTTTCATCTTCCTAATTTGTAGGCTTGGAATCTACATGAAACTAATCGTGAAATGGAAGTGGTTGATCCTGCACTATCAGAGTACAATGCTGTTGAAGCAAAACGGATGATAGGAGTTGTTCTCCTGTGCACTCAAGCATCACCATCTCTACGTCCGGCAATGTCCCGTGTGGTGGCAATGCTTTCAGGAGATACTGAAGTTGGCTCTGTCTCATCAAAACCTGGATACCTAACGGATTGGGCATTCAATGATATAACCAGCAGCTTTATGAGTGGTGACACTACTGGAACCTCAACGAGTGAAAATCCAAAGAACCAAATTAACTCTTCGACAGCAACCACTATGCTTGATGAAGACCAAAATCACCAAATATCGCATGAGAATTTGGGAGAGGGAAGTTGATAGCTACTTTCTAAATAAATAAATTGGTCATTGTTATATAAAGAAGTCAGATTTTGTTCTTGTATATTGTTACATGAATTAGGAATACTCAAAACATGTAATTTATGTCCACCTTTGTTTCTCATTGATAGACAAGATACATTAAACTCCATTATTATTTGTTAACAGAGATGTCTCCCAGCTAGAGCTTCTTGAGTAGCTTTCACTTTCTTTCTCAACCAATAATCCCTAAGGCCTCCTAATGTTTCTCCACTATATAGCAGCCATAGTGCTTAGTCTGTTGTGTGCAACATACTGTTGTCGTTGCAGATCTACCACTTTGTGCTCCTATCTTATTGAGTAGTTACTCAACCAGAAGTGGAAAAATGAAGAATTTTAGATATATAGTTCTGACAAATCTCCAATCATGTCATTGCCATGTTCCTTGGTTTCTAATGAGTAGTACAATAATTTAGTTTTGCTTTTTAAATTATATGCTTCTAGAGTTCAACCCAACGCCCAAAAAAAGAAAAAATGAAGAAGAAATCCCAGTAAGATCATACCAGAAAGAAGAAGCAGCTCTTTTGATTCTCTCTTCATGAACCAGGCAGAGACAA